>NC_083738.1:9457500-9715000 GCF_033458585.1 Syngnathus typhle | reverse complement strand
AAGTGTGATGTGCAGTTGTGCTGAATGTTTATTTTGTTCCAATCAAATGTCACATAGTTTATTTTTTTAATGTTTATTCGCTGTGAGATTTTATTGTGATGCCATCTGTAATGTATACACCAAATCTGAATATCAAAATAAAGACATTACATCAGACAAAGTAGACTCAGTTGTGTTTATGCTTGGTCATCAATGCTCAAAACATAAGCGTCTTTAGGTTTTTGAAAAGCACTATACAAATGTATTGAATTATTATTAAAACTTCAAAAAATTTTCCATTAAATAAATCAAATTCTTTTAAGAACACCAGCGATAGCGTTTCTTACGATTACGTTCTTAAGAATTTGTTAAACGCAAAGAACAACTTAATTTGGCTCTGAGGGTCACAAGGGTGCTTTTATCATTGATGGGGGGGATTGCAGGAGTTGCAAATTGCAGGTTTGATTTTTGAGCAAACTTGGCAAGCACCTCATCTGGGACAGAAACCTTGTCGTCTACAGATTCTTATTCAAGATGAATAGTATTTTATAATAAGTTTTAAAATAAATATTTTTTAAAAAATAGTAACACTTATAAAAAAAAAACCTATTATTAAAAAAAAAGTTTTTTTTCAAAGAAAAAACTTTGCACAGACACATACACCTTGCAGGCATTCCTGTAAATAACATTGGAAATGAGTGTGTTGCTCCACTTGATGAAATGTGCGTGTGTGTGTGTGTGTGTGTGTGCGTGTGCGTGCGTGTGTGTGCGTGCGTGCGTGCGTGCGTGTGTGTGTGCGTGCGCTAGTGCACTTGAACACCTCTTCAGCGTGCTCTGCTTTAATGACGCCTCATGAATATGCAAACTTAGACACGCTATCTGTTTTACTGTATCAGCATGAGTACACACACACACACATACACAGGAGAGGTCCAATTGCATTCCTCTTTATGTGGGTGTGTCTGTTTTTTTTTTTTTTAAATTGGCTCACATAATGCTACATGCTACATCTGTCCATTTTCTCTGGCACTTAGACTGTTCTGGGTCGAGTCAGAACTGGTGAATTACATGTCTCACAGGCTTACATGTTATGAAAATTTGTTTGTTGAACCCTTGCATTTGGGAAACATCGGTATGGCGCTATCTATGGGTTACACACAAGTCATGCATTTGACTTTTGCTTTCCGCCCACAGGGAGTTACGGTCCCCAATGGCCTGTAGCCTGGAAATTATGACTCATTGCTCTATCAGCCATTCAGTCAGATGGGTAATCTCATCAAGAGCATTTTCAAGGTAAGGTGAGGCAAACCTGAGCAAATAATCAGCAAAATGAACCCATCACGGAAGAGCGGCCGTGACGTCGAAATAAAAAACCCAAACGCTTTAGGCTTATAGGGTTCCAATGAGTCCGTGTTTCTGGTTATTTATTAAAAAACGATTTAATGCTGAATGATGTTACCGAACTATCGTCTTTTGGTTCGTTTCGAACCAAGGCTCAGTTTGCCAGGCTAATGATTCAAATGATCCGAATTGTTATCAGGATCCTGCAGCGCTTACTGATGTGCTGAAGATAACAGACTCAAGATATAAGCAAAAAGACGAAATTAAGGGCCTGTATCATCCTTAACATCTTGGTTGACATCTTGGTAGCAGTAGTTGCAATATCAACAGACTTATTTGACACACTTTGCACATGCTCAATTATGTGAAAACTAAAAATGGAGGAGGAATTATGGAACTGAATGTCAGAATGAAATATTAATAACAAAAAGCTCCTATTTTCAGTAAAATTGTTCACATCTTCATGACATTTCTTCATGTTACTACTATAGGTTTTAATAGTTACCCGAAATTATTGAGAATTGAGGAGTATTTGGTCATTGTTATTGGTGTGTCTGACCTGATTTTATTATTGGCATGATGGGAGGCTTTTACAAAAATAATGAAAAAAAACACAACATGACCTACTGATGTCTTATATGAGCTGTCTGAAATGGATTTAATGAAAGAAAAGTGTTTTAAGCTAGAAATGTTGTAATGTTTTACTTAAAGTAGTACAGTCTTGGCATGAACAATCATAGTTATTAATCTAAACACTCATGATGTCATTATGACTGTGCTCTCAACACTACATTTAGTTTCTTTAACAGACTCTTGGCTTGAGTGTTGACAGGGATGGCGCTACACCGCGGTTAAGGGGAGCAACAGACCTATCAAAAATCCGGGTAAGCCCCAATTAAGCCCATCCAACATTTTATTTGATGTTATAAAATAATATAAGATCCAGATGTACAATACACACCCGTGTATAATAGCGCCTCTACCCCAACTCTAGGCACTGGTAAACATCTCAAATTTTATTTGGTCATAAACACGTGTATATTACTCCCTCTGGCTTGGGATAAAAATTAAATGGGGGGGGGGGGTATTTTGCACGGGTTGTTACGGTAATATTTCTTTGTCGCCCCGGGAAGGAGAAAGATCCTGGAGCCGTGCCTGAATTCACTCAAAAGAACAAATTTATTTTCATCGAACGAGAGTGACCGTGATTCGTTCTTTTTTCAGTTCATACGATTTCAACCAGTAGGTGTCGGTAATGCGCATTGAAGCTGGTGCCACCTCGCCGTAAAACAAAACGAAGAAGAAAATGACATAACTTCCCGTTCACGAAAGAGTCGTGAATTGCATTTCCCGTTCACCAACTGAACGGATCTGGGAGTGAACGGGTCAGTGAGTGAGTGATTTGCGTTTCCAGTTCATCGCGAGAACGGATCAGTGAGGGAACGAATCCTGACTTTCCCGTTCGCGAACGAGTTAATGGGTGAACTGCCTTCCCGTGCATCAACTGAACGGATCTGTGAGTGAACGGGTCAGTGAGTCAGTGATTTGCATTTCCAGTTCATCGCGAGAACGGATCAGTGAGGGAACGAATCCTGACTTTCCCGTTCGCGAACGAGTTAATGGGTGAACTGCCTTCCCGTGCATCAACTGAACGGATCTGTGAGTGAACGGGTCAGTGAGTCAGTGATTTGCATTTCCAGTTCATCGCGAGAACGGATCAGTGCGGGAACGAATCCTGACTTTCCCGTTCGCGAACGAGTTAATGGGTGAACTGCCTTCCCGTGCATCAACAGATCAGTCAGTGAACGTGTTGCGTCTCCCTCCTGGCGTGAACTATGTAAGCCAGAATGTAAAGAAAGAACCACTCACTGAAACATCACTTCTTTTATGCACGTTTTCTCCAAGCTAACGGCTAACATTAATGAAGGGATGCGCCGTTATGCAACAACGGGGACATTATGCTTTTCTTCTTCTTGGGTAATCTAGATTTGATAACACTTACAGTAGTTTTTAAATAACGTGTATGCATATATATGCCTACATATTGTTATCCAATATATCTACTGCAATTTCACATTAGATTGCTGGTTTGAAATTTACTTTTAATATTATTGTTATTATTTATTTATTTTGTAAATAAACATTTATGTTAAAACTTGTCTGGTGTTTTATTCCTTGTTTTTATATCCGCCAATTAAAACATAAAAATCTGACATTTGGTTAACTGCTTTATATGACAATATGTGTTTTACGTTGTTATAGGAGTTGGTGTCCCCAAAAATAACAAATGTCGGCATAACCGGGGTTTTTTTCCAACCTTTTATTCAAACACTGTCGTTCACTGAAGAAAAATCCGTTCCCTTGAACGAATCGTTCACTCACGAGCCAACACTATTTTGTACTTACCCACCGCATGCGGAACGCAATACTGAACGGATAAGTGCAAGCGGAAGAGTCGTCAAGTTCGCCAGGTTTGGCGAGTGGCTCCTTTGCTGCGCTACAATTCCTCAAATTTAGCGTTCGACTCCCCACCCCTGCCAAATATGAATGTACTAACGCTTGTCAAACTGCTCCCTGCACCACTATCCCGCATTGCATTACGCGCTTCCCTCAACAGGGAAAAAAATAAGATAGTGACTTTTCAGAAGTTTACCAAGTTTTTTTTTTTTTTTCGTTATTTACTTGTCTAGGATGTTGTAAAACACCAGCTCGTATGCTCGATACATACGTATAAAATGAGGAATGAGGTAAAAAAAAAAAAAAATCCCGTCATTTACTTCATATGGTGTACCGACACTAAAGTTTGCAGTGCTGAAGACATGTGGAGCCATAGGTGGAAGTTTTATTGAAGCACCGATGGCCGAGCGGTTGGGCACATTGACGCCGTCAAGACACAGACTTTGTGTTACAATGAACACCATGATTGTTGAAATAATGAGAGTGTGAAGAAATGTCTGATTTTTCAACACCATCTAGTGGTATACTAACACTAATGCAACAACCTAACTTTGAAGCGTGTGCATTCTGAAGCACGCACACTACACGTTGCCTCACGTAGACCACACATTGCAAGCTTAACAGAAATTTCTTCAGAGGTGCAAGAAAAATGTCATGTTTTTTAGAAAATGTACGTTGATGTCTTGCATTGAATATTTTTTTTCATATTGTTGTAGTTTCATATTTCAAATGAATGAAAAATCGACAAATAAAAAAATTGTCATTGTCTCTTTAACACCCGCATAGAGTATTACCATCATCATTGTCGTGCAGAAAATTAAGTGGTGACGTTGTTATAGTCACTATAACAACGTCACCACTTAATAATTAAGTGGTGACGTTGTTATAGTGACTATAACAACGTCACCACTTAATTTTCTGTATAATATATACATTATAGTAAATTAAGTGGTGGAGAGAGAGAGAGAGAGAGAGAGAGAGAGAGAGAGAGAGAGAGAGAGAGAGAGAGAGAGAGAGAGAGAGAGAGAGAGAGAGAGAGAGAGAGAGAGAGAGAGAGAGAGAGATGGGGGGGCTAAAAGGCACGCGCAAGACTCACCCAAACGCATGCATGCATCGGCGGGAGCCACTTGGCGGGAAACACCTGTGCGTGGGAAAGGAAAGCGCGCCAACATGGCACGAGTGGACTTGAGCGAGAGCGCCGAGCACATGTACCACCGCCGCCGCGCACAAAGGGACTCGAACGTGTGACTCCTCCAGGGCGAACCACTTCCGACGCCGCTTCCACTCTCATGCCTCAAAACGGCGCGTAAAAGGGGTTTTCCTACGCCATGTCGCGGCTGCAACTAGACCCGGCGGCGAGATTGGTTGATCCTTTGCAGCTCCCGCAGCTGATGGCCGCCCAGCAGCAGCAGCGGCAGCAGCAGCCAGCCCCGGCGTGGCCCCCCGATCCATTGGGGGCGGCGTGGCCCCCCGATCCATTGGGGGCCACGCCAGGGCCGCGCAACTCCACGCCGGCCGGTGCGCCGCAGCAGCAGCACGCCTTCCCCTGGACGATGACTGTCCTCGCCGTCGTGCTCATCACCACCATCGTGGTGGACGTTATTGGCAACCTGCTTGTCATCCTGTCCGTTTTCAGGAACAGGAAACTCAGGAAAGCTGGTACACTACTTTCAGCACTTTCTCGACACTTGTGCGATAACTTTTACTAGTTGTTTTCATGTTTCATTTGACTAATTAGGCTACTTTTTAAAGTACTTTTACTACTCTTACACCCTTAAAATGACTTGGTTTTTTTCAACATATCTTTTCTAAAGGTGCATGCAGGGCTCCGAAATGCCTCTAAAGTAGCATTTTGCCCATAAACATTTGACCCCGTGCAACTACTTTCTATTTCCTCACACCAGTAAATGTTCAAGTTGTTTTGTTTATTTATTGATTTTTGTAATCAATGGAAATGAGGGATGATGAATATTTAATTTATAAGTGAATCTGTAAGTGAAAAATGTGTCTTCTACTTAATTGCACCACTTAAATCTCGGGTTAGCGTGCACTATGCTCTTTGTAAAAAAAAAAAAAAAAAAATCGTATTTCTACCAATGTAAGATGATGATGGATGGATGGATGGATGGATGGATGGATGGATGGATGGATGGATGGATGGATGGATGGATGGATGGATGGATATACGATTCATTCTTTTTTCTTTACCATTTTTGCTCGTGTTTTTAATTGACTTTATCGTTTGTCTAGTGTTGTTTGTAATTGTTCGTAATTTGTTAGTTTGTACCTTTGGTTTGTTCTTTTGGTTTTCACTATTTTTCACCACTATTTTTTTCCAGCCATCATTGAGCTCTTACTAGTACTTTTTACATTTACTATTATTATTTTATTTACGTACTATATTCACATGCATTTTACCACTTATAGTAATATTCTTATTCTTTACTAGTATTCTTTTTATTTTGCCATTTTTACAAGTATCGATTTTTATTAGTATTACTGTATTTTATAATATAATAGTATTACTGTGTTTTTTATTATATTTTTCTAAAAACTATCTTTACAGGAGTATTGTCTTTATTTTTCACCATTATTTTTTTCCTGCCATCATTGAGCTCTTTTACTAGTACTTTTTACATTTCCTATTATTTTATTTACGTACCATATTCACATGCGTTTTCCTATTTTTAGTAATATTATTATTGTTTACTAGTATTCTTTTTATTTTGCCATTTTTACAAGTATTGATTTTTACTAGTATTACTGTATTTTATAATATAATAATATTACTGTGTTTTATCATATTTTTCTAAAAGCTATTTTTACATGTAATTTGTCCTACTTTTAGTAGTATTGTCTTTATTTTTACCATTTACCATTATGTCGGTACAATATGTGCATGGTGTTTTTGTCAGGATGTGTCCGTCCTGTGATTGACCGATGAAGCATGTCATAATAATCATGATATGAGGCTTGTATGCCGGTGCTCATTATGATCCATTTTCCCTTTGACACCAAACAAAATGAATGAGATGTTATCGAGTAAAAATGCATGACTCATTGATTGATTGACATGTCACAGAGGAAGAGTGAAGATTACATTGCCACTTCACAAGTTAGTTTTTAATATCCGTGCCCAGCCGACATCTATCATGTAGCGTGGTCGTAGGCGGGCTACACAAAGTTGAGGTATTTCCGCAGTTGCACGTAGCTTGGTGCAGGTAGAATCAGGCGGTTTGCACCATTGTGGGCGTGAACACAGTCGACTTGCAGAACCTGACCTACTGTAGTCCATGCGGGAAGTCCAAGTGCGCAGTTTACATCTATAAGAAACTGAAAGCAGACATCTACTTGATAATAAGTTGGCCAGGGCGATCACAGATCACAACTGAGAACTGGGCACTTGAAGACTCAATTGTACATGCCTGCTCCTTTACGGCACTTCTGACTTTTTGTACTGCTCATGCTGCCCTCCCCTCTGTCTTAGTCACACTGAACGAGTTCTAAATCTCAATCCTTTTGGGGCTATCGTAACATTTTACTACAACAGATGGGGAGTTTCAACCAAAGACGCCCCACTGCACATCCTATTACCCACCTTCGCATTGCCATCTCTACATTCATCCTGTTCAAGGTTTTGGGGTGGGGGTGTGCTGGAGCCTATCCCGATTGAAGTTTGCGTTCTTGCTTTACGTACCTTCCCACCAACCCTACTCACGGCCACATGATTCGTTTCTTCTGTCTTCTTCACTCATCTCAATTTATTTCCTGACATTCCAATTTTTCCCTGATTCATCACCCCCTCACCTAGCCGCTTCCTCCACGCTCCTCTTGTCACCCATGGCGGCGCTCTACTTTTTCCAATTTTCCATCCCGACTAATCTCTTCCCGTCTCCATTATTCCATATCCCGCCTCCTAGATCTGTCCGCCAGACCTCCTGCGGGGCTATTGTATGCAAATAACCGACTGCCATTGTTCAGAACTGAAAGTTTTCTCCTGGTCACGGTGCAGGGATTCTCACCCTTCCGACTCTGTAAAAGAGAAAAGAGAAACGCGTGACGGAGCATTAGCTGGACGGGAGGTGTGTGTGTGTGTGTGTTTGGGGGTGGGAGGGTTGAATCCTACTTTTACTACTTTTACTTAGCCCCAGTTTGAAACGATTTGAAACCTTTACAGTCATGAGACCCTAATTTGAAAACATCATTTTGAAACCTAACCCTAACCCTTCCTTGAAATCCTAACTCATTAACATTAATCTTGATTGGAATTTCCAGTTCCTAGCCTTGCTGTTTAATTTGAAACCCTAATCCTCGTGCGGAATCTTAATTCTGGCTTCAACCCATAATTGGAAACTTGAACCATTACCAAATCTTGAAACACTAATTGTGCTATGAACCTCTAATTATAAACTTTAACCATCGTTTGAAACCCTAATCAGACTTCCAACCCAAATTTGAAAGCTTGTTTGAAACAACAACCATGGCTTGAGACCCCAATTTGAAACACTCAAACTTTGTATGAACCTGAAACAGTGACTTTAACCCTAACTTGCTTAAGGTGTCATTCACAAGCCAAACTACCACAGGCCATGTCTTTCTTTCAGGAAACGCGTTCGTAGTGAGCCTGGCGCTGGCTGACCTTTTGGTGGCCGTGTACCCGTATCCGCTGGTGCTGACGGCAATCTTCCATGACGGCTGGATTGCAGGATACCTGCACTGCCAGGTGAGAGTCAAAAAATGAGGAGGACTATTGAGAATCTCTAAAAACCTAAACAATACTTGAAACAACAACCCTTAAGACCCTCATTTGAAACCCTAACACTTGCTACGAGCTTTAACTAAACCTGCAAAACCCTAATCTTTACTTGAAGCCCTAAGCCTGCAAATGAACCCTACCTAGTCATCCTAACTGTGGCTTGAAACTTACATTTGAAATCCCAACCCTGGTTTCAAATTGTAACTGGAAACCGAAGTACTAGCTTGAAAACCTAAACCTTGCTTGTAACCCTTAGTAACACTTGTTGAAGGCCTTAAAACTAACCTCGGAAAGTCTGATAATTCTGCCTTCAAACCATAAATTGAACCCTTACCTTTGCTTGAAACTTCAGCGCCACCAACCAAACCTTAGGACCTTAACGCCTTCATCTGAAAGCCTAACTTGTTTGAAGTCATAACCTTCTAGCCCTAATTAGCAAGCCTAACCTGAACCCCAAATCCTTTAATCCTTTTTTAAAATCCTACTTTGATTCCCTACTTTGAAACTCGAGCCCTGGAATGAAACCCCAATCCTTGCAACATTATTTCAAGCTGGTTTTGAAAGGCTAATCTGAAAGCCTACCTACCCCCGGCAGGTGAGCGGCTTCCTGATGGGCCTGAGTGTGATCGGCTCCATCTTCAACATCACGGGCATCGCCATCAACCGCTACTGCTACATCTGCCACAGCCTCCGCTACGACCGGCTGTTCTCAGGTGCCAACACCATGTGCTACGTGGCGTTGGTGTGGGCGCTGACCGTACTGGCCATCGTGCCCAACTGGTTCATGGAGTCACTGCAGTACGACCCACGCGTCTATTCATGCACCTTTGCCCAGTCGGTGAGCTCGGCGTACACCATCGCCGTGGTGGTGGTCCACTTTGTGCTCCCCATCGCCATTGTCAGCTACTGCTACCTGTGCATCTGGATGCTGGTCATCCGCGTGAGGCGCCGCGTCAAACCCGATTCGCGGCCCAAGCTCAAGCCGCATGACCTGCGCAACTTCCTCACCATGTTTGTGGTGTTTGTGCTGTTCGCCGTGTGCTGGGCTCCACTCAACCTCATCGGCCTGGCGGTGGCGTTGGACTCACGGCTAGGCCTCGCCATCCCCGAGTGGCTCTTTACTGCCAGCTACTTTATGGCCTACTTCAACAGTTGCCTCAATGCCGTCGTCTACGGCGTACTCAACCACAACTTCAGGAAGGAGTACAAGCGCATCGTGCTCGTCATCTTCAAGTTCAACTGTTGAGAGCGCGTGGGCGGGAGGGGGCGCCGTTTGAGTCGAACGTTTGAGATGGACAACACTACTGGGAAGATGGAGTCACTCTTGTTCTTAGAAATACCATCAAGCTGTGAGGATTTTTGAATGAGCCTTCCTGGCAAACCGAAAAAAAAGAGATGTTTAAAAATGGCGCCAAAGTGTTGGCGCTTTTTAGGAAATCATCAAGGTTCATTTTGAAACTTGCGAGTAAGGGAGAAAAAATTTGGCCTTTCTTTCAGCATGAGTTTTTCTTCAATGCTATATTTAAAGACAACCGGAACAAATGGGCTCATTGATTGATCAAAAGACTTACATTTAACAAAATATCAGTTTAACAATCACTACATTTCCCTCAAGCCTCACATTCTGCATATCTGAATTCAAAGTCCCTTTCTGGAGTCTAATGCTACATTCAGGGGCACTGGGAAACAAAAATGTACATACTATAGCAATGGGAAAACCACATTATCGCATTTCCCACAAGCATCAGTCGTCACATTCTGCATACTGAATGATTGCTGAAATTTTTTCCAACAAATCTCCTTACATCTCACTCTGCTGATTTAAGGAAACTGGGGAGGGCATTCCAAACATCTTGGTTTAAAAAATAAATCTAGTATTATAATAAAAAATCACTTTGTTCCGGGTTCTGACAACATTGACTTCACATTCGCTTACTGTTATTAGATGCTGGCTTGAAGGACACTGGGGAAACGGAAACTAAACTACTAGCGGTAGTACAAGTAACACGTTATTTGTATCTTCACTACATTCCCCACAAGCTTCACTCGCTGCATCCTACCAAGAAACCTGGGAAAGCAGAAAATTCAGCTTGAGGTAATCAGACTTATATGAATGGACCATCAATAGGCCCGTTGCTGATCCCTGCTTAAACAATTCACGACAAGCATTTGCATAGTTGCTTTCTGATTTTGTCATTTTTATAAGATTACAGTCAATTTTTGATCCCATCAGCTTCTTCATGGGATTTCACATTTTAGAGGAGGCTTATGTATTTATCATATGCTTTTATTGTGTGTGAGTAACAAGTGTGTTTTCAAAAACAATTGTAAACTGTCAAGATGAGATACACTCACAGTGCATCACCGCCGCGTGGAACTCTACCCAGGAACTAGGACCTCTTTGGGGACCATTTCTAAATGTAATTTTGAAACCCTTCCGAGCAGGGTAGACAAGAATCGATATTTTTGGCACGGTCTGATCAAAGCTTGAAGATGGAAGGAACTACAAGTAGCAAAAACATAAGGTTCCAAAAATTTTAAGTGTACCTATAACCAAATGATGTGGTTCATGGGCCAAAATGAGGTTGTACTTTTGAAAGGTGCAAAAACCTAACTAACAAGAACCTGGTTCTCAGAACTAAATCTGACTGGAACATTTTAGTTTCAGAAAGTTCAGTAACTGAGAACTAAAAGATAAAAAAAAAAAAAAAAAAGTGGAAATGCAGACTGTGAGCAGTCGCCATGGAAGTGTCTGTGTGTTTACACGATTTTAATCAAACTTTTTTTCGGGAAAAAAATAGCCTCAACTTTGGTCTAAAAAGTGAATATGGAATGTTCAAATAAATATAAAAGGTTTGTAAATAGGATTGTCGTAGGGACATTTTCAAATGTCAACATTTTTGAAATTCTACTAGGTGATGATCCTCCCTCTGCCATACACACTGTGAAAAAGATGAACTTTTTTGTCGACAGCTGATGTATTTTTTGTTAGCATGCTTAAATATGTTTTGTTGACTTTTATTTGCCATGCTTTCTTGCAATGCTGAAACAATGTCTTTGTTGGCATGTTTTTTTTAACACGCTTACGTTGGCAATTTTTTTGACATGCTAAAACATGCGTGATGACATGCAAAAATATTGAGCTGATATGAACGCTTTGTTGACATGCTGAAACATGCTATTTTTTATGTTGATGGTTTTTTTTTTTTACATTTTGGTTGATTACATTTTAATTGATACAAACAAGAGATTTTGGTTGATATAATTGAGTTGACGTGCTGAAACAAAAACGTGTTTGTTTTTGTTGGCATGTTTCGTAGACATGTTTTTGTTGACATTCTAAAATATTTTTGTTGACATCCTGAATTGTGTTTTTGATGACACATTTCATTGGCATACTTTACTTTACAAAATGTTGTTGACGCGCTGAAACATTTTTAGTTGACATGTTTTTCTTGACATGCTCAAACCTATTTTGTTGATTTCGTTGACATGCTGGAAAATATTTTGTTGGCAAGTTTTCGTTGACACGCTGAAACGCGTGATTGATTTGTTTTTGGTTTCACGCCAAATGTGCACAAAATATTTATGATACAACTTCCATACGATACCTCACTTCTACCTTATAATTTTTACACGGCTTTACTTTGGCACTTTTCAGCTAGTAGCTGGCTTCGCATTGTTCCTGCAGCCCAACAAGCGCACACTACCTATCATATAGTTAAATGACATACGACATACACACAATGCAGTACACGCACACAATACAACATTCAACACAAAATGACAATGGAGGACAAATAGGTGTAAAACTAGTCGTAAGCCATTGTGTTTTGTCTTCTTGTCACCTTGAAATGACCTCGCAACAGCAGTGTTGTCAAAAAGCCTCCAAAGATGGAAAATGTGAATTGCAATCAATGGTGCACTGAAGGGAGTGTGAGTAAGCTGACAGTGGGAAGCGTCACATGACCTTTTTGCACATCGCCATGTGGCACCCTTAAAACTTTTGCAACCAAAACCAAAGTTTGGGTCAATTTGACTCAACCTTTGGTTGTTTGCATAAATCAACCCAATTTTAGAGGGGGAGACAGGAAGTTAGGTCAAACTGACCCAAGTTCATGGCTCGTCCTAAATGTGGTTGTTTTTGACCCAGCTGTTTTAAGTTCCCACTGAATGTTTTTGCCACACTGGTATGAAGATGCTAACGGAGCTGAGCTAATAAAACATTCACTGTGATAACAGGCCTGTTGTTCATTTACTACATATAGATACGGAGCATGTACTACTTGATTTGGTCCTGATAAGATTGAATAAATACATTTAGTATCTCACAATGTAGTTAGTGTACAGCTTGTATAACTACATTTTATGTTCCCTCAAAACTACAACACCAATTTAAAGCAGTTCGGACAATGAATGAAGTCTTAATCTATACATTGCCAGCAACAAAAGTGAATAAACCTAAGTTTGTTTGTTTGGTTTTCAAGGTAAGTTCCCTTTAAAAAGAAAGATTAACCAAGGAACGATATGTGCACGCTCCAAAACTTTAGTACAGTGCACCATTAAAATAACATCCGTGTCCACAGAATTATCCCACGACTGTGCAAATGTGACTTTTACAGCTTAGGAAGGTGAACATGCTTTACTTCAATGCATTTCATTCGTGTATATGTGTGTGTGTGGTTTCTATATGTGCATTTCATGTAATGTGCCATTAATGCCGCCGTCAATGACATGAAAACAGAAATCATGTTTTTTGCTTTTAGTGGCCCTTCTACATCCCACCCTGGGGTCTTAAACCAACAGCCTCGAACTCGGGTTTTATATTGGACAGTGATTTTAAGTTCAACTGGCAAATCAGTGGTGTTGTTAAATCCAGCGACTTCCATTTTAGGCAGCTGGCTTTGCTACAAGGACTATCACTATTTTACAAAAAACATCACAGATTCTACATTTGGCCACAATGCTGAGATTCTACTTAAGGTAAAATGTTTGGAACAGAAAAATATATAAACAAAAACAACAACACAATAATGCCATAGTTAGAAAAAAGGCAGCAATGTGTCTGCTTAATATGTCTTCAAATAAACTTTTTAAAAGGTGTGAGCAATGTATGATGTCGATAAAATCTGCAATTGTTTCCCGTTTCCCTCGCCGCCCCTGTGGAAATAATTCATCCACTCGGAAACCATGAGTGACATATGGGGATTACAGTATAGGAGCGCTCCATTGTTTGCGCGTGTGTGCATGCATTAAATAGCAATTATGGCAAAGCACAACACTCATGCATTGTAAATGAGAAACTGTTGCCTTAACTGGTTAAACAAATAATTAAAACATTCTCGAGTTGCTCATTGAGTTAAAATCTTGCTGACTTCAGACATGATAGAACAGGGGTGCCCAATACGTCCATCGCAATCTACTGGTCGATCGCGAAGGAAATGTGGGTCGATCGCATGATATTAAAAAGTAGGGGATCTATCGCCACTATGACATTTGTCTTTTGATTGACATACACTGTAACAAATCGAACGTCTGAACTTTAGACACCTTCCGCATGTATTGCTGATGAATTTCAAATTCAATTTAAAATAATACTTCACTTAAAAGGGGGAAAAGGACAAGAATACAAAATATTAAATAATAATAATAACGTAAATAATGATAATATAGAATAAATAAATTCATATTTTCCATTTTTATCGTAGGTAGATCATTTTGACTTTGTCATCTTACGAGTAGCTCGCAAGCTGAAAAAGTGTGGGCACCACTGTAATAGAAGATAACAAAAAAAAGAACACAACACAGAATGAATGATCTCATCATTGATTTTCTTTCATTTGGTTTTGAGGCCTTTTCCCACGGAACCGTTTGTGTGAACCCTAAACATTTTCTAAATTCTAAAAAAAATACAGTTTTGTCTTCAATATCCTTTATTTGTTGGCAGGGAATTAGTAGAGGAAATGGAAATGCACAAATACTGCATTTGTCAACCAAAACAAATGACGTGCACTTCAACAGTCAAGAGTTATTACATTTTTACATGATTTGAAATGTTTCCCTCTGTTTAGTTTATTGTTTAGCACATATTATTATATCAATAACTGTGCAAGGAGGGAGACGAAGCCTAGGGCTTGTAAAGAGCTCCACTCCTTCTAACCCCCAATTCCAACCCTTAATGCTGAGTGCCAAGCAGGGAGGCAATGGGTCCCATTTTTACAGTCTTTGGTATGACCCGGCCACGGTTTGAACCCACAACCTTCCAGTCTCAGGGCGGACACTCTAACCACTAGGCCACTGAGCTGTCACAGTGCAGCAAAGGCTGAGTACACACAAAGACAATCAGGCTGTTTTTGTCCCGATTTTTCCCTTTACCCGAGCAGAGACGTCAAAAGCCTGCTAATTTTATATCTTAAGAATGTCCTGTAAGATTAGCTTTTGGTTGGAGATGTGTTGAGAGTAGATCCGTCTCAATAGTAGTGTCTGTTTCAATTATTTGGGTCCAATGGGGTAGCAGATTCCTGTTGCCAATCCTACAGGAGTATGCAATTAATTATTGAATGATTAATTTGCCGCGGCTCGGTGACGCACTGCGTAGCACGTCCGCCTCAGAGTTAGGAGGGTGCGGGTTCGATTCCACCGATTCCTGCCCTCCCTGTGTGGAGTTTGCGTGTTCTCCCTGGGCCCGCGTGGGTTTTCTCAGAGCACTCCGGTTTCCTCCCACATCCCAAAAACATGCTTGGTAGGCCGATTGAAGACTCCAAATTGTCCCTAGGTGCGAGTGCAAATGGTTGTTTGTCTCTGTGTGCCCTGCGATCGGCTGGCAACCACTTCAGGGTGTCCCCCGCCTACTGCCCGATGACGGCTGGGATAGGCTCCAGCACCCCCGCGACCCCCGTGGGGACTAAGCGGTTCAGAAAACGGATGGATGGATGATTAATTTCAATATGTATAATAAAACAGCTGCACGCAGGGGACAAAAGAAGAATGCTTCATTTAATAATAGTTACAATTTAAGCAGTTTCTCTATCTGAACACTGTGTAACACTCACACAAAGATGTACATGACAAGACTTCTGAAGAACTCTGACGTGACAAGTCATATTGTGTAAACGTGAGTAAATAAAGAAATTGAAGACTGATTGTTGAGAATACTAAAGAAATCAAACTTGAATGTCTGGTACAAGTCCTGACAGCCATGCCATCTTAATGTGAAACTCTTTGCGGCCAATTGAATTTCCGATTCTGAGTAGAGTGCAACATAACTAGATGCTAATGCTAGTTTGTCACGTTCCCATAGAAGGCAAAGAAAATCCATGTGCATTTAAAGTAGACCATACCTTAATTAATTATCTAATGACTTTCATGGGTGAGTTTTTTTGTCAATGCCTGTTCAACAAATAGAGAACATAAACATTTGTGGGGTTTTGGAGGGGTTGACACCAATAACAATAAAAAGCGGCAATACTTTGCCGATACATTGCTGTTAGCACATAGCATACATATGTCGTATCTAGCCACTCGGCTCCCAAAGCGCATTACGTAGCGCAATGCACTTATTTAACGAAATGATAAGGATAATAATTATTGCCACGGAAGCGTGATTGTGTTTTTATGTTAACAGTTGTTGATGTACATTTGTCATAGGGAACAAACTGTCGATGTAACAAGGTGTTGTTGTCTCTGTAATACAAAGTGACATTTCTTAACTGTTTGCAATTGTTGCCAAATGGCTAGACGACATAATCATTAAAAGAAATTGGTCACTTAGGGTGATCGATCAGCCATTAAAGGATGGGTTATTGCGCGAAAATGGAAAAATCGAGATCGGTGGCTGATCGACTGGAGTTAGTTCTACCTCATATTGTTCGAGGGGGTGGTAGTATAAAAGTAGGTGCCCCAGACGACAGAAACACTTGGTAAACATCGGCGCATGCACAGAAATGTGTTCTCAGCTAACCTTTCGGAGAACTGAATTCTAGACGGGGACCTTTACGTGTGGTGTTATGTTGGGGACACCACACAAAAACCCAAACTGTTAAATCTATCTTTGTGTGGGATCGATCATAGATAATTCATCTTTTAAGATTTGGGCGTGTACCAGGCCTAAGATGCATGTATGAATCTCATAACAACTTACTTTGTATATGTTACACAAACATAATGAAAAGTAAAATGACAGTGCCTTGTAATTAATTACACTTTCAACAAACCATCTACAATGTGCTGCTATGCTTAAAAGTAAAATCTTTATTCCCTACACTTTCATTAGTTAAAAGATAAAAATGCAAAATCGGACCGTCAAAAAATAGAAATGTAAGAACAAAAAGAACTGATAGTATTTGGTCGTTGAAAGGGTTGGCTTTGCTTGAATTTTCATTGGGTTTCTTAATCCAGTAATCCCCCAATGGTACTACAATCCTAACCCCAAACCCTACCTAACCTTGAAGCAGTGGTTCTTAACCTTGTTGGAGGTACCGAACCCCACTAGTTTCATATGCGCATTCACCGAAGTTAGTGAAAATTTATTTTTTTTAAATTCAAGACATAGATATTTTTTACTATTACACAAAATGAGCTGTGCATGAACATCACCTTGTTCAAAGAACAAAACAAACACAATGCATGAACTCGCAACAAATTACATACTGGCAAGGTTTGTTCGGACCTCCTCACCGAACCCCTGGGGTTCGATCGAACCCAGGTTAAGAACGACTGCCTTAAAAGTACAGTAAAGCGAGGCCAACATTGGCACTTATTGGTAGGACTATTAAAAAAGGATGTCAGTGCTCCAATTTCCCCCTGAAGACAAACTCAGAATTGATTTAACGGCTGTTTGGAACAAAGTGGCAGTAGACATACTGACGGCCACTTTTTGGGCGGGGTCTGCTTGATCTGACACATCAGCCATACCACGTTACAGAAGGAAACGATCTCAATTTCTCGATTGGAAACCCATCACGTCATCAACCAAGCCCTAATCCTCATTAAAAATAGAAAATGCTAATTTTTTTTCATTTTCCTGATAAAAAGAAATACTTAAACTGGGCTCGTTAGTGAAAAATGAACAATCTTCACTTTACTGTCTCTTTAAAACCTATCTATGCACCTGCCCTCAATGTTTGCTAAATGCCCTATAGTCCTAAAACTTCTGAACCCAATTTCAACTATGAACCTCACCACTGATGAATTCTCCAAATCTTAACGCAACATTCAACCGCTCATCTTAACCCTAACCTCTAAACCTCTCAAGTTTAACTCGTAACCTAAACCTTCAGATCCTAATGCTAAATTTTAACCTCAATGCAGACTGCTAAATTTGACCCTAATTCCTCAATCCACCCCTTAATCACTTAACCTAACCTCAACCCAAACCTTCAACAGTGTAGTTAAGTGTGGGGAAGCTAGAGAGACAACATTACAGGTGTATTGGCAGAAAACGTTACATTTGGTCAAACGGCAATGAGATCAACATTCTTTTTGAATTTCCAATATGTGGAAGTTGCAAAGGTTTTCTAAAGTGCATTTTTAGACATTGTGGAAATTACATTTCTGGAGATGCTCGCTTCATATGTGTACAATTAAGGAGAAAAAAAACTTTGCTGTGAACAAAATGGCCATTGGTTGAAACTACAGTACTTCAAACTCGCCCATGTTAATGAATTCAAAGCACAACATGTTTAATGTTAAAATACACACTAAAATGACGGCCTCTGCGTTCTTTATGTCCATTGTTCCATTGTTTGTATTATTGCCAATGTTTCACGTGACTGGTTCAAGTGAATTGTTATTTTATGTTCTATACAGCACTATGTTAGGGCAACACTTTTTGTGAAAGCCCTAAATAAATAAAGATATATTGTAATGTATAGTATTCTTTCCATGCTTTTTTACTGCATAAGGCAAAAAAAAAAATCAAAGATCAACTTCAATTTTGTTGATTGGGTCTTGGTAAAAACTGTAAATAAAAATGAAATGTATTAACAATCATGTTAGTAGATTTCAAAATAAAACATGCTGAGGTAGCTTGACCAAATGTCAACAAACTCAAAATGTAAAAAAAAAAAAAATAGCAAGCACCTACCTGACAGACTGAGTATCATACACACACGCACGACACAGCAATGATGAATAAAAACACCTCGTCCAAAATAAAAAGTCTCAACGCCGTGGCTACTGGAGCTCATGTTTGAGCGCATTGCGGGCAACGATCTGCTCGATGGCCACGTACGTGCCCGCCAGGAAGCCCACCAAGCCAATGAGGCTGATGACCAGGTTTTTGACGACTGACGCTGGCGCCAAACCCTCGCTGTGGAAGGTGAGCATTTGCAGGATGGGTGGGAAGATAAGCGCCAGAAAGCTGCTGCTGACTGAGCCTACCAGCGAGATGACCAGGTCCAGCTCCGGGATCAAGATGGCGAGGGCGCCTGGTGATGACAAAAACGCAAGGATAATGTTCAAATATTCATTTTGGTGAAAGAAAATGCTCTGACTTAGTCAAAACAGATTATTAAGCGTGTGCAAAGCAAAAAATAATTCGCCCTTTACGACACTTGCTCATGCACACACACGCGGCCATTTCGTGGGTCTGGTCTGACAAAGGTGCTTTTGAACACAATCAATGGCAGTCTGCTGCCAAATTAACCCAAGGGCCAACGCCAAGGTCGACTTTCATGTGACAGTAAGCAAAGGCGTCACTCAGCTGTGAAAGGATGCTCTTCGAAAAACATTTAAGACTTTCTCGTTCCAGGCGAGAGAGGAGGGGGCTGGGGAATTGGGAGACGGGCCTACCTCTGGAGACGAATCCCGCCTTTCAATTCAAAGCGCTAAAGTGCATGACTGCGGCTAAAAGACACACTTCATCCATACAAATGGCTTTCATGTTAGAAACAGAAGAAGATCAACATCCTTTCCCCCTGTCCTCCAGCTAGCACCTCATGGAAGAAGACCACTTAATGCTAATGGATAATGATGCAGTCCTAATGGATGAATGACATTATGAAAAGTCATTTAACGTGCGTGTCTACAGCACAGGCCCTCCCTGATTGTAATAGCTGGCTAAAGCAGATGCTAAAGAAAGATGAAAAAAAAGTGTACAATGGAGGTACGCCGTGGCTAAAGCTTACAGTTTATGTAAAAAAATAATAATAAAAATATCTCATAGGTACTGTGTAGTTCTGCTAGCTGGCTAACGCTAACTTTGTATGTAAAATAACGGTGTTTGTAAATCAAAGTTCATATAAGGCTTGTTTGTAACTCAAGATTCCGGTTCCACTGAATCTTATTTGCCACCTAGGAGGCAAGGATTTGCTTCTTAGGGGGTGAAAGTTATCTGGACCACAGAGGATAATGGTTTGCCAGATAATGTTCAGCTAATGTGTGCAGCTCGTGGTTTGCGCTTCGGTACACCAAATGTTAAGTATTACCTACAGTTTACGGGCAGCAGCCCGGACCTGTCCATCCATCCACCCACTCATCCCTGATGGTTGAGCTTAGTAGGAGAATAGGGACACTGCATTTATATGTAAAACAGTTGATACAACAGATTCTGGGTTAGTCAATTACGTGATTCCGTTCTCTATGTATTGCTTCTGTTTTGATTAAAAAAAAAAAAAAAATTGTTCAGCCCCAATAAATTCATAGATTGGTTTTATTCTAAAAGAAGGATTGAGCTTGGATTCTAAACCTGAGCTTTCAATGGCAAGCACAACTAAAGAAAAAGACAGTTGATAAGACGGGAACATGGTGTTTCCAGACGTGACATCTTCAGATTCAGATAACAACACAAAATAACACAAAGTCTCAGGATGAGTGTGTATACAAGTCAGAAAAGACTCTGACACTATTTCAATTCAAAGATGTCTGTTGAAGTTTTATTTATTAAGTTTTATTATTTATTTTCATACATTGTATTCTTATCCAAGTTGTGTTGTCAGGCAATGAAGGTCTTCTTTTCAACTTCCCACAACTCATCTTGTGAGTCATTCAGACAAATAAGGGTTATAAACTCGAGCTAACAAATAAGCTCTCCAAACCCAACATGAATGCAAGTGCCATTAGCGTTGTGGTCACCGATTAACACAAAGGGCACTACATTTCTTTTTATGCTCTTGAGAACACATTTCTTCTTGAGAAAAGCAAGAAAAATCCTGTCCAAACATAAAGGTTTGATTGCTCTGGAACACGGAAACAGATAACACTGCGTCCAGCATATTAAAACCAATGAGATGGTGTCCTTGCTAAGTACTAACAAATCACAAACATATGTTAGCATCAGCATAAATAAGGCCAATTGGATCGTGCAAGTGTCGGTCCCAGAGGGCGATAAAACAACGTGTATAAGAACAGCAAGCCCATATGGTGCATTTAGTGGGAAAATACAATGCAGCTCTTACTGCATATTGTAAATAACAGACATTGTCAGACGTTTTTGCCAGTGTTTTATGGTATAATGCACGAGAAAAAGAAAAAGCAGTGAAATGGAGGTTTGCATTGGACGATTTACTTTGCCATGTAAACAGCTCACTCGTATGCCATGATTGCCATAAATTGTAGGGCTGTGAGTGTGATGACAAATAAAGATGTTTTGCTGCTTGTTTAGCCCGCGTTTCATGAATAAATCCATATAAATATGGCGTGAAATGGCGATTTTTGTGTGCAGCTGCCCTGCATAGGAAAATGGATACATTGAAAGACGGGACACATGCTTAACCACCCAAATGTACCACATTCACTAAAGTGGATCTGGCAAAGTGCACGTTGCTTGCAAAGGTTTTTACTATGAGCTTTTAAGTATTTTTTTTCCACATGTGGATATGAAATTGTAAATTTATAGTATTGTTGTAAAACAAAATGTATTGTGTATACTGTAGGATTTATTCATTATACTGTATTTTATGGCTGCAACAATGAATTGATTTAGACAAAAATCAATTTTTATAAGTGTTATTACATCAGTTATCTACTGTGTCCCCCGATTATGACCCTAGTCATCTGCTCTGCAAATGTGTAGTTCAGCGCGCAGCGCTATGGGAGCCAGAGCTCGCTTTCAAGCTACATCGCTAAATAGCTAAATATGTTCAATTTGAATAAAGCACTGCTGGTTAATGATCGGATTATGATAAACCCAATCACAATCAAATCCTGAATCTTCAAAGCGCAGAAGTGAGTACAGCGATTTCCTACCTTTGATTGAGATTGATTTGAGAATGAATAATGCGAATATCCAAAGGTCACAGTTGAAGCCCCTTTAGTAAGAGAAAACCATATGTACCAAAATGAAAACTCATCCAACACACTTGTATCGTTAACAACTCAGGAGCAGCGACAGAACTTAAAAAGCCAACCGGGAGCAGGAGGTGAAGAAGCTGGTTGTAACATTAAAGGTGAACAAAGGTCTGCAGAGCAAAAGGCTAGGAGCATGACAGCCGCATTGAGGGATCCCCCGCGGCACCCCACCTTTGCACTGGAAGCTCGCAAAGCAGTCTCCCGTCCTTTCTGGTTGCCGTCAACAACTCAACAATGCATGCGAGCCTCCCTGGACAGGAAAACACCACTTAAACGAGCTGAAATCAGAGCGCACTCACGTCAAAATTGCGACAATAACGAAGCCACCTTATATTTCAACTTCCACTCTCATCACTCAAGAGACAGTCGACAATCATTTCCCATTTATGTACTCAACCTTATTCACTCAAATTACATCTGCATATAGATATACGCTTTTTCCCATCAGGAAGTGCACAGACACTATTGTTTACATTCAGATAAAGTTAAGTACACTGTTACTGGCCAAGAAAGACCCCAAGTACACTTTGGGTCATGCGAGTTTTCTGAATGCCCAGTGGCACCATACTGCCTCACACAGGTCAGTCTTGGTAATAAGGCAGACGCTGATGTCCATGCACTGTTGGTCATTTCAAGTATACAGTACACTACATTCTATAAGCAAAGTACGTAATCTGGCCCAGTCTCAGTCTTTGACCAGCCCAAAGTCTAAGTAAAGTCAAACTAAAAGCTAAAAATGCTTTCATGTGCATGTGTGAGGGCCATACAAGCAAGCAAGAGCTAAGAGCTCATGTTGCCAGCCAAGGAACTTTGTTGCTGTAGAGAATTAAACGACTCTTGCAACTATTTATTTAAAATGGCAAATCACGACAATGCAAAAAGAGTTCATCATGAGTCATCATGTTAGCATTTCTATTTCCTGCATGGTGAAGGGAAGAGAGGAATAGAAGAAGAAAAAGCATCAACTGATTGATCGTCATTAATTTCATAACCTCTAAATCATTGATGATCAATGACTTTCAGTGAAAAGAGCACATACTTCCTAAGGGCTGGAGACATTATGGAAAGGCCGAATGTGGCCTACTTTCCCCAGGTATGCTGTAATAAGGTTGGTGTCTCGAGAGAGAGGAATAAAAGAAAATTTAAAAAATAAAAAAAAATAAACATGCTGGTTGAAATTTGCCCTGTTTTTTACTGTTTTGGTCAAGCACTTGCACCTTTTCTGTTTTGAAGAGTAGCGTGTACGGGGGGAAAAAAAAACAAAATCCTTTGGATTTACTTACGTCAGCCTGGTTTGTTAAAATGTGATCAGAAATGGCAACTATCAGGCTGTCACGTTCAAAGCATGTTGAGTCATTTAATACAGTGGTCCCCAACCTTTTTTGCGCAACAGACCGGTTACATGTCAGAAATATTTTTATTAATAAATATATAAATACGATGAAATAAAATGATACGACTGACATAAAAACAAGTACAAATGACAAAAATAAAAGTCACCATTACGTTGAATTAGTGGGAGCACTGAGTTTGTTTCTCAGACACGAGCCGGTCCCATAGACGTAATCTGAGACAATGACACCCGAAGTGATTAAGGTTTGTCTTTTATTGCAGGATGCTCGGTCTCCATGTGTTGAAGCAGTTTCGAATGCTTCATTGCCTGTTAGCCTGTCGCCACATATTAGCTTTGCGGGCTCGACTGGGGAAACGTGTCACGTGACCGGGACGGGTCTCTTGATCTGAATTAATTGATCGTCGCTAATTTATTTATTTTTCTGTGCGGCTTGGCGGCCCGGTACCAAGTGACCCACGGACGCGGCCCGGTGGTTGGGGACCACTGATCAAATAAACTGCCTTTACAAAGTAAGCCAATATTTCAATATTAGTTTTGGATGGTGTTCTGTGTGTGATAGGTTTTCATTCCAAATTACAAAGGCAGCCAAGTAGTGCTCCAGTCTGACAACAGCTGCAGCAAAAAGACCAAAGCGTCTCCCTGGAGAATATCCGAGAACCAGCAAGCGCTACCTCATCCCCTCAAAGAATGAAGTCCTCTGAGGGATTTGCTAAGCCTGCGTTCAAAAAACGCCTCTCCGCTTCAGTCTTTCGATGTACTCTTGCAAAAGCATCTTGATATATCCTTCCGTTCTCGTTCCCCAGTTGCCTTCATCCCAACCCGAAGCCTGTCTTCGGAATTCCACATTCAACACAGGGCAGTGCTAATTAAATTATGGGATGCCTGCGGAATGACCCGCGGACGTGTGGTGGTGCATGTATGCATTTATTCCCTTTTATTGGCTTATCAACATGCACGTGCGTAACGCTGTCCGCGTGAGTCGCTATAGGGTAGACTCACGGGCTTAATGAAAGAAAGTCCTAAGGCGAACAGCGCCGGGGCACGAGGATTCTGCTGGGATCATTCAAGCCAGTGGTTTACAAACGGGGGGCACGCCCCCATAGTGGGGTCTTTATGATGGGGGGGGGGGGGTCACAGGGCTACCATGAACACTTTTCATTATTAAGTTATGCAACGTGCAGATCGAAGTCCTGTTCGCTGTTCCCGGCAGCAAGTTTCCATATATAGTTAATGCAGTTCGCAACCCCGCTTGACCACCGACATGTTTGACCAGCGGCGTGTTTGAAGTGTTCGAAGCGGAAAATTTCCTCCTTCACCCATTCCGCCCGCATCGGATGAAGTGAACTTTTGGCCGCGTCGTGTCGGCACCAGACGATTGGGGTTGACAATCTACTTACTACGTCACATGCATTCTCATGAACGAGCAGCCGCACAGCCGACTAAAGTTTTCATTTTGTTTGTTGTTTTTTTGAACACAATGAAATTAAAACAATGTGTGACAACAATTTCACCGCGGCGTTTAGGACCGAGGGGCATATAACAATGCCAGCTTTTTTTAACAGCCCGGACCGAGACAAAAAAGGAGCAGCAGCCTTGGAGAACTGGGAGAAAAGAGGTTGGCAAATTTTATGAGCCAGCTGAATTTTTTACTACTGTTTCGCCGTCAACCAAGACAGCATTGTCTGGCTGTAGGTGACTGGGGCATGCGAGTTGGCGGTCTCTTC
Source organism: Syngnathus typhle (assembly GCF_033458585.1). Classification (NCBI taxonomy): domain Eukaryota; kingdom Metazoa; phylum Chordata; class Actinopteri; order Syngnathiformes; family Syngnathidae; genus Syngnathus; species Syngnathus typhle. The sequence goes on along the minus strand of NC_083738.1, from coordinate 9,690,102 downwards.
TGATCAGATGTAGAATCTATTAGGGCAAACAACGACCTAACACAAGAACGCGTATGATGTCGTATCTGCAAAAAATGCGAAATGAAAATTATTTTCCAGAGCCTTGCAAGAATACCAGTAGTGAACAGCTAAAGTATTAATCTGCTATTTAGAACACGCGTGAGTCATAAAAGGTCAAATGAAAAGGCTATTGTTAACATATTTTAGGGCAAAATTTTGCAGAGTGCAGCTTTAACTATACAAAAGTTATCTGGATGCTGTCACCCCCTCTTTTTGTTTTACATTATTACATTTTTTTGAATATTCATAGTTGTGATTTGTTGTGGGGTGATTCGGTATTGATTCACTTTCAATTTGTTTTGCCGGAAAAAGTTATAACCTGACACTATTAAATGTATTAATGAAATAGTTATTGACATTTAGCTTTGTTTCTAAACAAGCAAACTTTGTTACTGTTCACCAAGGTGAATTTAAGAAACCTGTTGATTCTATACAAATAAAACCAATTGTCCATTGGTTATATTGCATTAACCAGAAAAAACAAGTGGCACAGCGTAGAGAGCTGCTCCTCAAATGAAGTCACTGATGCGTGCTTTGCAAAAAAAAAAAAAAAAAAAAAGGACCTCGAGCTTTGAACAGTCAGAATGAATGGTTCATTTTCTTTTTTCCTCTGGCTTGCATGGTTACAGTGGCGTCCATGGTTACGGCGGTGTGTCACGACCTGTGTCATATCCGTCCAGCAATGCAGCAACCAATATATAGCAGTGGGGCGGATCTGGCCTCGGAAGCTGCTTTTTTCTAATCCTGGCAGAGAAGAAACCAAGAACCAAACAGACACAGGCACTCTGCCGTTTCGGTTTAAAGCAAGCTTCAAAGACAAGATTTGGGCAAATTTGTCTGAGTACTACTGAATTCTCAAACCATATTCTGGACAGAATGGTGACACTAAATTGTGAAAATGCTTAACTTTTCCTAATCGTGTGTATGGAGCAAGGCAGCAACGTTTGGTGAGTCACTATTAAATATGATATATAATATATATATATATATATAGATATGATATAATAACGCAGAGCTCAGAGTTTGACCAAAACATCTCACGTGTGATTCATAGCACCCCCTATTATCACAAGTGGGTAAATGCAATAATGCCACTCAAAACACTCGGATTTCATCTGCCCACATAAGGGGGTGTGGATTCCTATTCAACGCTTTAATTAGGTTTCTACTCTGAGTCATACTGCATTGAAAGGAGAGAATTTCCTTTGAACTCCGATCAGACGCACAAATTAGCACAGGCGTCAAAACCAGACACCCCTTTTAAAGAGGATCGACACGACGTTTGTATAAAAGACAAGAAAAACGTGAGATTTTGACACGGCCATCTGGAGGGCATACGTGTCAACTCAACCAGAGGGAATGCAGATGTAAGAGTTATTGATTCATAATAAATATAGGAGCAATAACATGTCATCTTAAAAGTGGGGGGAAAGGTGCTCCAGTACTGATGCACTCACTGAATTAGGGAATGTTACTTACTACCTGAGTGGTCTGAATGGTGGGTGTTTACAGGCAAAACAACCAAGTCACTGGCATAACGATCAATCAACGGTAACAAGAGGACTACTATCTACTATCAGGAATACAAAGTTGCGGGGCTTGTTGGCAGAAAAGGGTTAGAAACTGTGTGTTTTGCTGTTTCTTTGGCTTTTGTGTGTGCTACTTGGGGGATGACCATAGAAAGGGAACTTATAGCGATGACATGTGACACGTTGACAGCATGTTGTAAAAGTTGACTAACAGTGACATAATTTAACTCACATGTGAAGACGACAAGGATGGCGCGGAGCAGCAGGTTGACGGTCAGTTCCCATTGCTCTGACACGCGGGCTACGATCGATGGGATAAGAATCTCAGCAGGGACGTAAAACTGCAGAGCGAAGGTGATAAAGATGCCGAAGCAGTAGAGCAGCTTGACAGCCTGGTAGGTCCTGGATGAAAATGAGAGAGAAGAAAGAAAGCCAGAGCATGTATTGTGTTGTATAACAAAGCATCAGCGCCTTCTATTTTTCCTTCTTGTGTGATGCCAACACAAAAGGGAGAAAGAAAAACACTGCGTCCATCCATGCAGAAGAATATGGATGGATGGATTATTATGATATTAGGAATGAGAGAGAGGAAAATAGCTCTACTGTTTTAAACTTGCAGTTCTATGCCAGAGGAAACAAGCATTCAGTCTTTTCCAAAGTCAATCACTTAACCCAGACATGTCCAAAGTCCGGCCCGCGGGCCAAATCTGGCCCCCAATCAGATTTCATACGGCCCGTAGCTTCGGTCTTATAATGTATTATTTATGGACCGCCTGCACTGTCAAACTGAATAAAAAAAAAAAAATTAACCTTGAACCTGTAATTCCTCCTATTACCAAAGGGTGGCAGCACCACCACTCGCCGCTCATTTCTGCCATGGCGACTGCAAAGAAGACGAGGACAGTTGACATTGAGGGCCGTCGCTTTCAAGAGAAATGGGAATTACAATACTTCTTCGCTGAAAATCAAGGCAATTGTGTTTGTCTAATTTCTAAAGAGACGGTTGCCTTGTTTAAGGATTTCAACCTAAAGAGACACTAGTAGACTAAACATGCTGACACATACGACAAGCTAACAGGGAGTAACCGCGCTGATAAAGTGAAGCAGCTCCAAGCTGAAATGGCATCACAACAGCGATTCTTCACGCGGGGCTGTGAGTCAAAATTAAATAAAAATTAAATATTACGAAGTGGCCATGTTAATACTGTTGATGTTATAAACCTGTAGACATGACACAAACTATTACTTTCTGAAAGATATTGTAAATGACAAGAGCAAAACTCAGTTTTAGTTTTAATAATAACAGACAAATTTGCATTACTTATAACTCCTGTTTAAAATGTTCATGAGGCAAAAATAATTTTAAAGTCATGTAAATGTAAGGTATTTCAAATAGTTTGTTCAATGTTATCCGACTCTTCAGATATCAATGAAAGGCAGAATTTGTGTTTTTAGAGTTGTTCACATCTGCCTGAATGGCTTATATTTGGTTATTTTGTCATTTGAAAAATAAAGACAATTGTGACAATGAAATTCGTTTTATAACAGTGTGTATTTGCATGAAGTTTTTAGAGTTAAAAAATGTCTGAAAAAACTATTGGCCCGGATCCCTTCACTTTATTAAATCTGTCCCTCCTTGCAAAAAGTTTGGACACCCCTGACTTAACCCTTTAACGTTCGAGCGTACCGAATGTTGGAGAGTTGCTATGTAGAGAACAGACTGGATGATTTGCATCACCAACTTGCACTTATGTCAAACACACAAAAAGATAATGCTTAAGGGTTTTAAAAGCAGGATGATTTTGAGGTGCTGGCTTCACACACCGGAGAACGCCATTTTTTTTTTTAAACAAATGTTTCTGCTGGTAATATGTCCACATTTCTTTATACAGTTGCTTCTTAAATCAAAAGCCTTTTTCTGAATAGTGCATGCACAGCGCTGCTCACAAAATGTGCCAAGACCTCTCAAATTCTTACCAGCAGTTAGGCAGGTTGAGGGTGATGCTGCCGCCGATGTCAGCGCCAAAGCACATATACCCGATGGTGCCCAGGCTGATGTAGAGGAAGGTGACGATGCCCATTCCCAGGTAGAGGACTAGAGAGAAACTCTGCGGCCTGTGCATCTTGTTCTCAAGTGGGAGGACCTAGAGACAAAAGCAAGAAGTGCGCATCTAAGTATTTGCTGTGTGTGCGTGTAAGAGCCTTCTTTGTTGTTCCTACACGTACCACTCCGATCCCTTCAAAGGCGAAGATGGCCGTACCAAAGAAGAGCGGATAGTTTTTGGCTCGGCCTACCATCGGAAGGTCGATGGGGAATTTAATGTGCTGGAAGGAGGAAAAAAATGCAAGAGAAAACTAATTATTTGTACTGTTTATTTTTATTTTTTATTATCTAACTAGAAAAGCCTCAGTGAGATTAAAAGGTCCTTTACAATAGAATAACCACACTCGGGACTTGCATACCATGCATACCTAACCAGGGCTTGGAACCCAGTCAAAAAGTGCATCACAAAGAAAACAAAAACATTTAGGTCACTCTTAGTTTTAAGTTAAAAGCAGTGAATGTGGCTCTTAACGAAGGAAATAGAGCTGATCGTGTACTGTAAAGGCCGGCCATTAGAGGGTACTGGGCTATTGTTGATGACATCTTGTTGCATCACCTTTTTTCTTTATTTCCTGGTCACGTTTACTCTGGAGCTATACACGTAGCTCGTCTCGCATTGCCAACTTTGCCTCTGTCAGGGGTCCCATTTTATCTATTATTAGTTGTGTGTTGCTAGTGTTCCCCTGCACATTAAGTTTATTATGGTCGTCACTGAGATTTATACATGTTTGTATGTTTGCAGAGCTCCTTCATTTCGGTCAATGAAGGTAATATTAATAAAAGGTATGCGTACCCAAAGAACCATCTCTTTCCTAACAATATTATTTGTGTATATTCTCTAACAAATGGTAATTAAACATTTTAAAAAACCTGCGTTTCATATGCAGTGCGGCTTACATATGAACAAAACAAGATTTTCCCCTAAATTTAGCTAGTGCGGTTTATAATCAGGTGCTGCTTAGAGTCCGGAAAATACGCACAACTCACAATTGAAAACCTTAACACTAGAATGAAACCATAGCCCAAGTTTTTCCTGTAATACTTACTATTAAATTATTCTTCAGGTTTGTTCTTGAAACTCATATGTCTAAGACCAATAGTCCACAGATAAGACAGCTTTTTTTTTAGTAATTCAAATAGATTTGACAAGCAAGGGGGGCAAAAAATCAATCTAAAGTTTTTGTTGGACTTGTTGGAAAAATTCCCTTCACCATTCAAATGTTTAATCAAAGTTGTGATTCGCTGTCTGTGCCCAACCACTTTACTTTAAGTGCCAAAGTGGACAAATAGCTTTTTATGCAAATTTACAGCAGGCATATCTCACAGGCATTCATAAAATTTAGACATCTGACCAACTCACACGTAGTGAGTGAGCATTGAACTCCCCCACCTCAAAAAAATATATTATACTGTGTGTGTGTGCGTGCGTGTATAAATATCCACACACACCATATATATGTTAAATTGTGTGTATACATGCGTGCGTATGTACGTAAGTATGTTTGTATGTATGCATGCATGCATGCATGTCTCTATGTACCCCTCAACACTCGGTGCTGTTTACCGTGATGGAGTAAAAGTAGATGAGGACCAGGCTGGCGGCCATCACCAAGTTGGCGATGAGCGAGAGTGGCGCCAGGTACTTAAGGTTGGGCATAAAGACCAGCAGGATGAAGGCAGGCAGGAAGCAAAGCATGTAGAGGCGTGAGTCAAAGCTGGGCACCAGCACCTGCGTCTGGTTGCCGCCGTCCACCTGGCAGTTGAAGGTTGTGGCGTTGGCCGCTTCCACCACCTGCCGGAAAGGAAAAACAAGGCAAATGCACTTACTACTTTTGACGGTATCAGACGGATTGAATAAGTCATTTTGATGCTATGTGAGTTGGATGAGATTAAAGTAGCCATGTATTCCACTATATCGTGTCCAGCCACACGCTCTTTGACTTGTGAGTGAGTGTGTGGATGAGGTGCTTCGTACGGTCATATCATCCATTTCAAGTTGAAAATGTATTTGACAAAAAAAAATTGGGGTCCATGACCCGACCGCGTTGGAAAGTCGCATAGGATTGAAGCGAGTAAAATCGAGATTTAGATGTATAAATAATGAACTGTTATGAACAGTCAAAAACCATGTCCAAAAAAAAGTTTTAAAAAGGCTTTATTGAGATTGAGTTGCGATGATGAATCGACATTTTACCCACAGTGCAGATAATGGATGGATGGATGCCATTTCAACCGCAATTGTAACCAAAATGTGTTTTATTTTAATCAATATGCTTCATAATACACAAATATTTCTTGAACATGCCATAAGGTAAAACATTTTAGATTAACAACTAGTCAAACGGCACGTTTTTCCTAAGAGTCTTTACACGATCAGAATTTGTGGGGCAGATAACTGCTCAATGATCCCATCAGAAGATGGAGCAACAAGTCTTAAATAAGTTATTTTATTTATTCATTCATCCATACATTCATTTTAAAAACAGACAGTGTATATTAATAAATATTTACACACAAATATGCCAGATTATAACCATTGGCTGTAGTCCCTTGTCGCGTTGATGTAAAATTTTAAATCAGGCTGTGAAATGATTTTTAGAACTGATTATTCTAACAATCCCCTCCCTGAGCCATCACCTTATCGTGGTGGACATGTTTGGGTGACCAACGATCGTAGGAGCTAATTTGCCTGGGGCAGTCAAAAGCACAACTCAAAAGACCCCGATGGTGAATAGGATACATGTGCTTTGTGGACTTGGAGAACGCCTCGGTGGGGGGTTGTTCAGGAGTACGGGGTACCGCAATCCCCGATACAAGCGTATCATTGAGTGCAGATAGTCTGACTCACTGAGGGGGTAATGACTCACGGAGTATATACGTTTGTTTGTTTATTTATATTTATATATATATATATATACACCGTATTTTCCGCCCTATTAGGCGCACCGGGGTATAAGGAGCACCTTCAATGAACGGCCCATTTTAAAACTTTGTCCATATATAAGGCGCACCGGCCTATAAGGCGCATAAAATAGAAGTTTTACTGCAACAAACTGAGGTTGACTAGGGTTGCGGTATGCACCCACTAGCCAATAACCAACGAGCCTTCTGTAAACAATCGCGTTTCTCAAACGATCTCCTATAAAATGATTGAAACTGACTAAAGTTTAATCTAACGCATTGGTACTACTTACCTATGTTTCCCTTCCATATCGATCCGTAGATTTACTCGAAACATGAACAGAGCAGCCTATTTTGACAGGAAATAGCCTCGCGCGTATAGCAGCTACCGTTATAGCGTTAGCCATCCGCAAAAACCCATGACCCTCAGCTCGTAATCTCCCATGAGCCTCAGCAAAGTGTAAACAATCGCGTTTGTCAAACGAGCTCCTATAAAATGATCAGAACTGACTAAAGTTCGATCTAACGCATTGGTACTACTTACCTATGTTTCCTTTCCATATCGATCCGTAGATTTACTCGAAACATTAACAGAGCAGCCTATTTTGACATGAAATAGCCTCGCGCGTATAGCAGCTATCGTTATAGCATTAGCCATCCGCAAAAACCCATGAGCCTCAGCTCGCAATCTCCCATGAGCCTTAGCAAAGTGTAAACAATCGCGTCTCTCAAACGATCTCCTATAAAATGATCAGAACTGACTAAAGTTCGATCTAACGCATTGGTACTACTTACGTATGTTTCCCTTCCATATCGATCCGTAGATTTACTCGAAACATTAACGGAGCAGCCTATTTTGAAATGAAATAGCCTCGCGGGTACAACAGCTATTCGGTGACGCCCCCTGACTACAGTTACCGTAATGCTGGGAAGCGATGCGACCTTGTAATTTACTAGTCGTACTAAAACGTACTAAAACATCAACAAATCAACAAATTCATCACTTGATCCGTATATAAGGCGCACCGGACTATAAGGCGCACTGTTGACTTTTGATAAAAATTTAGGTTTTTAGGTGCGCCTTTTAGGGCGGAAAATACGGTATATATATATATTATATATATATAATATATATATATATAATATATATATTATTTTATTTTTTTTGCCGTGAGTTCCTCTAATGAACCCTGGTCCAAGCTGCACTTAGTCGCCCTGCTCCTTTCCACACTCCATCCGTGACAAGATTTTCTTCAAAAATTGTTGTACCATGATTTTCTCACAAAAAAAAGTGCTAATGGGACGTCAAACGCTTTGTGGTGGGCTCTATCTAGTGTGGAAACTGAGAAGTGCAACAGAGCTCAAGCTTCTTGTGCGGGCCATATTCAATTATGTTTTCAGAATTTGCTGCGGGCCAATAAAAACTGGAGCCCGCGGGCCGTAGTTTGGCTAGCGCTACTGTAGTGAGTACATATAATAATAATAATAATAATAATAACTGGGATTTATATAGCGCTTTTCTAGGTACCCAAAGTCGCTTTACATGTGTGTGTGTGGGGGGGGGGGAGGAGGGAGGAAAAAGAACAACATTATTGGGAAAGAAAACTAAGAAAAAAAAGAAAGAAAAAAAAGAAAATAAGAAGAACAAAGAAACACCAAGGGCAGGGTCAGTTAGGAAAGGCTAATGTGAACATATGTTGTGTGTTTGTTACCTGCTTGACATTGTCACTTAGGAAGACAAAGTAAACGCAGCAGAAGCCAAGCTGGGTTATGATAAGAAACAAGTTGACTATCCGTCTGGAAAAAAAAAAGGCACACGGATTGATCATGACAAGCTTAAACAAGTGTAGAATTGACTGCAATACAACAACCGTTATAATACAACACAACACAACTTACTACTGTATTTTCCACACCATAAGGTGGGCTTAGAAGCCTTTGATTTTCTCAGAAACCAAAGGTGCGTCTTTTAACAAGATGCGCCTTTTGTGTGGACCGAATTCCAAAATCTATAAATGATGTAGTGTGGCTGCCGCCACATGCAGGGCCGTAATATGCAGAGATGGGGACTCGAGTCACTGTGACTTGGACTCGAGTCGACTCGAGTCGCTGTTTTGATGACTTGTGACTTGACTTGACATAAATTAAAAAACTTGAGACTCGACTTGGACTTGGAAGTTAAAGACTCGGGACTTGACTTGAAACACGATGACTTGAATGACTTCAGTGTTATTTAGTTTATGTTTTCAGTTTGAATATAAAATTAATAATACATTTAAAAAAGTATTGATACCACGGTAGGAGCGCAGGCTGAGAATGGCGTTGTCATGATTGGATCGCTACCCTGTCAATCAATCAGTCGTGCCCTCTCTACCTACCTAACGTGTTTATTGGAGAATCACGCCCCTTCATATCAGACAGCACAAACTTGTCAGAGGGAGCGGTACCGCGAAGGCAAAAGACGGACAGTACAGTGCAAGATATGCAACAGAAACATTTCAGACAGCCAGACGACAACTTCAAACTTTGTCCGTTTGAAGTTTATAGAGCTCTGGTGTCTCCAGATGTTACAGATGAAACATAAAATGTTTCTAATGCTCTTTAATGTGTTTCTTCTTTCAGATTTTGTTCAGATTATTTTTTCATATTTGCAACTCAAATGTGTCAGACGCTGTCGGCAGAGATTCATTTGTTTAGATTGAGCTGTCAATCATTGTATGAGGTAGTTTCTTTTTTGTTTGAGTCCATGGTGTATTTTACTGAATATCAGTAATTACAGTGCAAATCCAAATTATTGTCATATTTTTTAAACAGGTTAGACACATTGGACAATGACGGTTACTTAAAGTTACTTATAGTATCTTGTCATTTCACATTACTAAAATCAGATTCTGCGGGTAAAATTGCAATAATAAGGTGACTTGACTTGGACTTGACTTGACCTATTTAAGGACTTGACTTGGACTTGACCTATTTATGGACTTGACTTGACTTGCCCAAGAAAGAAAATGACTTGGGACTTACTTGAGACTTGAAGGTTAAGACTTGAGACTCACTTGAGACTTGTACATGTGTGACTTGGTCCCATCTCTGGTAATATGTACTGTAATTTCCGGACTATAAACCGCACCGGACTATAAACCGGACTATATCTACGCAACGCAAAAAGCATTAGGACCCTCTAAAATGGCAACGACAAAGAGACATATGCTTACAAGGAATAATTCAAGCTTTCTGGAAAGCCAGGATCATTGCCAAAGCGCAACGTGACAATCACAAGACAATGACGAGATGGAATTTGGCATCTTTAATGGCGAATTTACACAACGGTTTAATTTGGATACAGAAGATGAGGGCTTGGATGGATTTGCGTATGAATATCGATCAACAATAATGTGAGTACAGTACAGTACAGTACATAGTTACCGTTTTTTTCCATGTATAATGCGCCCCCATGTATAATACCCTAAAAATGGCATGTCGATGCTGGAAAAAAGCCTGTACCCATGTATAATACGCACCCAAATTTGACTTTTTTTTTTTTTAAAGTCCCAATGATCGTCACACACGCGCATGGGTGTGGTGAAATTTGTCCTCTGCATTTGACCCATCCCCGTGTGATTTTGATCCATCCCTTGGGGGAGAGGGGAGCAGTGAGCAGCAGCGGCGCCGCGCTCGGGAATCATTTGGTGATCTAACCCCCTAATTCCAACCCTTAATGCTGAGTGCCAAGCAGGGAGGCAATGGGTCCCATTTTTATAGTCTTTGGTATGACCCGGCCGGGTTACTTAAGTCCGTAAACGTAAAATTATTTCAGAAAAAAGATCATCTTTGGGAACAACCAGATGTTATTCTGCCGGTCAGTATCACTGCGCATGCAGTAGCAAACTCGATAGCAAAGAAATATGTGAGACTCTCAACGGGATCACCAATATTTGAGTGATGTTCCAGATATTTATCACAATTACTTTACCAAGTCTGTGTTTTGAGTTCCTCCAATAAACCCTGGTCCAAGCTGCACTTGGTCGCCCCGCTCCTTTCCACACTCCATCGTGACGAGATTTTCTTCAAAAATTGTTGTACCATGATTTTCTTCAAAAAAAAAAATAAAAAAATTGTACCCATGTATAATGCACACCCCAGATTATAGGACAATAAATTAGTTAAATTTTGCGCATTATACATGGAAGAAAACGGTAAATAGTAGAATAAAGTACAACCAAACTTGCTGTCTTGCTCCTGTGACGTTTTGCGTTTATTGTAAGTGATGCCATGCATGCGCCCTATAATGAATGCGGTGCACCCTATGTGTGAATTAAGTGCAGAACAGCCACCGCAATTGAGTTTGCGCCTTTTAACCAGAAGTGTCGTATGGTGTGGAAAATACGGTACTCATACTGTAGAGACATTTTTAACTTACTTTCCCCAGTGCGAGTGTCTCCTGAGCCACGACACATTCTCCATGCCATACTGGACCGCCTCGCCATAGGTCAGAGACTGCCTGTTCGTCCTGAAAAGGCAAAACAATTTTTACAAGGACATTTATGAAAGTCTAGACTAAGATTATTATAGCTATTGAAAAATAACTACAACTACAATTGGGGGAAAAACATTTTGTTAACAAAACAAAATCACTTTTTGAACAAGAAAGGGACAGCTCCTTTCATGCGGAATTGGTTCAGAGATTAAATGATCTTCGCTTTGTTGTTGTTTTTAATCTACAAAAGAAGCCACTTGGCAAAATTGGTGCCAGCACAGTTAAAGGTTATAACAGTTTTTGATTTTTTAACTTTGACTTTTGTTTTTAAAACACAAATAATTTTAATTGAGTTTGTATGTTTTTTTTTCTTACTTGGCACTGAGGTGGTGAGAACAGTCGACCAGTACCCTCATACAGTGCACCGCAATGAAGCCAATGCACAGCAGGGTGAGTGGACCCAACTGGACATACACACCACAAGAAAACACATACAAACACACACGCACAAACACACACAAAGACATTTGAAATATTAGAAGTATTCATCAATCTCACGGTTTAAAAATGGCTTGCTCTTTGATGATACAATTATGTCATTTTTGGGGTTTCCTGAAAAGGGACTATTTTGGAGTTATAACGCTTTCACCAGCAACTAACCAAAGGCATTAGTTTATCAAGAGAGGCCCAGCCCGTGAATAGTGAAATTCGGTGTATAACAGACGCCTATTCATATAAAGGGCGTGCTTCCAACCTCAATGGGAGACGGACTTCCTGTAAATTTTAGAGAATAGTTTCTTGATACTTTAGTGCAGGGGTCACCAACTATACAAGTCAGGGGGGCAGAAAGTCCTCTAGGGGGCCGGACCCACAAATAAAAATTAAATTAAATTAAGTTTTGGCATAATAACTATTTCATGTTTATTGTCTATATCTTATTTTCCATTTAATTACAAAACTGAAGGCATTTTTAGCCTTTATAATCTCAGTTGTTTTGAGTTGCTTTTGTGTTAACCACATGATATTTCCTCTTTGAGCCTCAAAATGTTGAGTAGGCTTGCTGTCGGGCGATGATCACTGCTTTCCTGGGTCTGCTCACAACACGTCTATAGAATTTCATGTTAAGTGAAACTGGGTAGGACAAATTTGTCTTTAAACTAGAACAGGAAATGGCCATTATAACTATGACCCTAAAAATAGACGCTTCTAACCTAAGTTTGAGTGCAATGGAGCCCAAATTGACAAGCTTCCAGTCAAAATGTGAGACTCCATGTGTGTTCTCTGGCATGGTTTTGTCTACTCATGATAGACATGCCAAGTGAATTTCATGTAAAAAGCTTTGCGGGTTAATTTAAAGGATGCTCACCACCAGGCCTGCATTCTTGACCGCCAACGGCAGACCCAACAGCCCGGTGCCAATGTTGCCCTTCAGCAGGTGGATCAGAGTCTGACAGAAACTACACAAAAAAAAATAATAATTTGCCCATCACACAACGAGGCTATATGCGGACGCATTTCTATTGGGCTACGTACGAGGTTCCCGTTTGCGTGCCGATCCTCTCGTAGTGACGCTGTGTTCGTGAGGGTCCTGGAGGGGAAGGACAGAGAGCATCCAATTCGGACGGGTTTTGATCAGAGGACAAAGACCCTGTGAAAGGGTGAGAAGACAGACCTCAGCAACACATCCTGCCGCCACTCATTATCTTCTAGACAAGAAATACAAATGCTTAAGAGTTACAAATTCTAGAAACTAAACATCTGACTGCTAGCAACACTGACTGTGCTTTTGTAAACTAGCTTCAGACTCTGTTTGCAACTACTATATGTTCTTCGAAGTCCTAGTGTACATCGATGGGAAAAACTTCAAACTACAGAAACGGCTTAATACCGTAATTTTCGGACTATAAGTCACGTTTTTTTTCATAGTTTGGGTGGGGGGTCGACATATATATGTTTTTTTTCACTTTTTTGGGCATTTTATGGCTGGTGCGACTTATACTCCGGTGCGATTTATAGTCCAAAAATTACGGTATGTATTACTGTATAATTAAATATACATGCACATACTGATTAAAAAATATCTTCCAAATAAACACAATTAATCACCCAGCCCTAACCTACAGACCATTGCTTCTGTCAATTTCCTTAAGTCAATTGTGGCATATAGACATGTGCTGATCAACGCATTTGCCACATAGAAATGTGCTGGTCAACACATTTGCCAAAATGCCGCCGTCTGATGCTCAAGGGGAAGTGAGCACTGACTGGTGTGAACGTGATAAGAGATGACTGCATATTTTTGCAACGGCAGGAGGAATATGCACTCGTGATGTTAGACTTCAACGAGTCAAGTGAACACGATGCCAAGAACATGTATGGTCACATGACATGGTGGTCACCTGTGGTCTCACTTAAAAGTGCTTCAATAAAAAACGTATAACGATAATAAATGCACAATGAAACTCCGTACATGACAAGTAGTAAAGTTGTAGCGCCAGTACCGAAAGAAAAACCATGAAACTTATCAAACTCAGATAATTATAGGCCAATTACTTGAGCAAGTATATTATCAAAACCTTCAGAGCAATTTTTTCTCTCTCAAGATTCTGTTCTTGCTGTTATGTTTCTATCCGTTTTGACACGACAAAACTAATTCTGAGAACAAAAGAAGTCGTGTTTTGCCTCAAACTAAAGACAGCACTCAGCAAGTGTCACACTTGGTAGGAGAATGTTAAATGTAGCATGCCGCCGTGGTGTTATCATGCATATGTCGAGCTTTAACATCCTCATTGTAACAGTGCAGTGTCAGGCTTTTAGCGACACCAACAAAATACCTCAATGGACTGTATGCACGCATCAATTCCACATTTGGGGAACTGAACACATGCTAATGTTGTGGCTATAGCATCAAACTCTGTGAAACACACTCCCAATTTGCAGAAATTACATCAAGTTACCATAAATTACGTTTGACTTCATTATTTGCTCGAGTTATCCAAGTGTCGACGATGTGATCTCTTTTCTGTTTGATGGTGCATGCAGGCTTATTTTGACACGCTCAACCCAGCTTTGTTTAGAGGGCACAAAAACAACAACGAAATAGAATAGAAAGCTTTAAACGTCACATTCGATGGTGGACTGCAGATGCAAATAAATAAGCGACCATCAATAATAACATAATAATGACAAGAATATAGTCCTAACCGCAGGATGAAGATACCTGTTTCCAGAGAAGGTGAGGAAGAGAACGGGGGTGAGAAAGAGCGCAGCTTCGTGACAGACTACCTTCGTCTAGTTCATTCAGAGTGTATAAACGTTATATTTATTCTATCTAGTTGTTATGATTGTGAACGTCCAAAATTCGTACGCAGTTCAATGTTATCGTCCATTCCCGGAATCATGTTATCTCAAGATGTCAAAGCTTAGGGCATCTATCTACAACGATTACATAATGTCCAGCATCCAATGTGTCCCATGGACCTGGTCCACATTACATAGATAGGCGGCTTGCTCACTGGTAGCACCCTTCAGTCTTTTTGAAAAAAGCACTCGTGAGCTCTAGCGTCTTAAGTGTACTATTGTAAGTCATACAATATTATAGGTCAAGCGTTAGCAATATGGTAGTGGAGTTCACTGTACCTGCATCCGGCATGTACGCAGAAAAGTCTATTTGCTAATGGAGGCGCCATTAGCATGCTTGCAGTCCCCATATGCCCAGTCTTATCTGTTCAGCATTTGGCGCCTATGACTAGGGCTGTCGCAATAATCAATAAAACAATGAATTACACGATAATTAAACATGAGCTCAATACGTTTGTCAGGCTGGATAATTCTGTACCAAAGACAATTGGTGATGAGTTAACTTGTATCGGTCACAAGTTGCTACTGAACCCCAAGGCGCCTGTTTAGCGTAATGAATAAGCATTCCTTTACAGTCACTTTACAGGCGGGGCACTTGTCGCATCAGAGTTCAGTGTGAAAACCCATGAGTGATGGAGACAGAGATTTGAAAAAAATTAAATTAGCGGTGGTGTCTGCAGCGTGGTTCACCCGGAAGGATATTCGGCACGAATTTAGCCCCGGATCTCCCCTCCCGACATTCGTAGTTCCACCCCGATTCTCGTAATGATAAGATAGATAGTTAAGATAAACTTACCAGATAAAATCAAGTAAACATCAAATAAAATTTCCGCTTCGATTAAATAATCTTATATCGTTTGTAAACATCCAAGACACTTCATACCTTCCCCTTGAACGTCATCGCTGGAGGACATCATGTTGGCAGTGTGTCTCCCAACCTCTCGGGTTCTAGAAACTTTCCGTCAGCGAGTTCAGCATGGGTGTCGCTTATCTGTGGGGAAGAATTCAAATGTATTTAACGTCAGCAAACAAAGCTTGTTAATGACCACCTTTGCAATAAAGACAGACTAAGGCACAATTACATTCTTGAGCTTACAAGACTTGGAGTCAAACAGTGACAGCTTCAAAAGAACCTGCTTTATAGCCAACCAAATAAAATGAAAAGTCAATGTTTTGTTGGTTTCTTGCCTAAGGCCTGGATCTGCACGCGTGGTGGCTGGGGAGTAGCGGTTGCGCGTGCACGTCTCAGAACAGAAACACCAAATAAACATTTTGCCCCAATTATATGAATTTTGAGATCGTCTGGAGCCAAAATTGTAATCATGATTAAAATTCCCAACGGAAAAACACATTTTCCCTGCCAGTAGGACTTTAGTCACAGTGTACCACCAGAGGGCAAAGTGTCTTTATGATGATCAAATCAGCTCTTCGGTTTTACTACAGTAGTCCAGCAGTAAACGGGAGCAAATATAACTTTTAATAGGCTATATGAGCAAATACGTTGAATGTTTCCTATTATGATCACAGACACGAAAATACAGACAGTATCAGTATTAGCAACAACAGCAGCAACAACAACAAATGCACCAACAGCAGATTTCCCTTTGAGACTGCTTGTGATTTAGGGCTATACAAATAAACTTGACTTGACTAGCAGAATTTGGGACGTAAAGGAAAAAAACTAAACATTATAATAATTATAATAATTATAATAATAATTCATTTAATTTATCTAGCGCTTTTCAATGAACCAAAGACGCTTTACAGGGAATAAAAAGGGTGGGGACGTACGGGGGGTGGGGAGACAATAGGATATAGTTAATAACAGGACATTGGTCAGCAGTGCGAAGGAGATGGATGGAGGAGCAGGAGGGGCGGGAGCGGAGGTTGTTGAGGTTGGCAGTACGGGAGCTGGGGGTGACGGAGGGTTGGTAGTCCAAAAAGAGGAGATGGGTGAGCCATCGGGGAAGTGCCGGTCCAGATGTAGCGGCGACGGCGAAGGACCCCAGCCTTGTGTAGAAGCAGCAGTGGACCAGGTGGTGATGCCGGTCGACCTCGACTGCACCCGCTCGAACGGCAGGCCCCAACGCACCCAGGGCTCGAAACTAACGATTGCCCGATTGCCCGGGGCAAGTAGCGATGGCAGACGGGCAAGTAGAATTTTTCCTCACTTGCCCGAACTTGCCCTGCCATAATACCATGTTTTCAAGCTGTAAAAAGACAATTTTGTGCATAATTTCTCGCAACTTCTGCCGCTTCTGGTCCGACATTTTGTTTTCTAGGGAGCGGTTAGTTTCTCGTGTAAGTCTGCAATACATTGATAACGGCAAAGCGCTTCGTAATTAAATGCATGCTCCGTCACCCGTCCCTGGCTCTTCTGCGCCTGCGCACCAGCAGAGCTTGTTTCCGGTTGGCGGATACGAAGGCATATGAAGGCAAAACTTATAGTGTTGTCTTTTTTATTGCAAAAATGTGTCGGGCAAGTAAAAATCCACTCCAAAAAAATTCGGGCAAGTAAAATTTTGTTTCGGGCAAGTAAAATTTTCTCCAACTTGCCCGAGGGCAACTTGGGCAAAAAATAAGCTTCGAGCCCTGGCACCACGGCGGCACCCAGCAGAGCCACGGTTGGCGAGCCCGCAGGGAGTGGAGCCCGTCCCCGAGGACGGAAGGCCAGAGAGCCGGGGCAGAGCTGCCGTCAAGTCCACAGCAGGCGGCCACAGGCTCAGAGTCGGGAGACAGGAGGGTCCGGTGGTGGTTTTGGCCAGTTGGCTGTTGCCTAGCTGGCTAACGTAGCTGGTAGTCCGAGGGAGAGGAAACAGATAGGTAAGAGCGGAGCTGCGGGGATGCGAGGTGGACGGAAGACAACACGAGAAAAATAAAAGAAGAGATGGGTGCACTGAAAACGGGATTAAATGTTTAACCCAGGTCTAAAGTCTAACCCAAAGTTTTATCTTAAAAGCTCTTGAATTATTTTAAAATCAAGTACTCCACCGAGTCTCTCATTTCAGTTTTCATACTTTTTTTTCTAAACTTTTTTGTTTGTCCATAAATCATCAACGTACAAACATTCGTGGTAACATCCGTTTTTTTACCCTTTCTCCGTGACATGTCACGTAGAAGTTCTTGTAAACAAGTGAGGATTAGCCTGGCAGGGGTGCAAGGAAAGCCTAGTGGCCCACCAGGATAGTAAAACGCTGGAGGAAATCCTTGTATAAAAATAAAAATAATAATAAATAAAAATAAAAAAACAACGAAAGGGTTGTGTGTTTATGTCAACTGGGATGTCATGAAACAGTCTTTAAAGCATGTGCAAGAAGAGCAGAATTAGTCACGCGCTTGCAGCAAGCAACACTGCATGCAAGGTGGTGTTCAAAGTCAAAGTCTGCTTTATTGTCAATTTCTTCACATGCCAAGACACACAAAGAAATCGAAATTATGCTCCCACTATCCCACGGTGACAAGACATAGTACACAACGTACATACAAGTAAACAACACAAAAAAATAACACACCGCAATGCATGGCCTGTTGTTTTATTGGGGAGCTGGAACAAACTAATGGCGCTTCAGTTCATTTCAGTACAATTTAGCTCGTAAATTAAGGCCCAACTTTAATGAAAATGTCTACCAATAATGTACATTTCTTTCTCCTATTCATTTTTTAAAATCTCATGTTTATGGATACACCTTTTCATCCCGAACAGTAACTGTAATGCTACTTGCCAAGAGGAATCTGTTTGCAGCCCAGGGTCATGTACTAATGACAAACAACTCATTAGTCATGTTTCATTCCAACACTGTTTGTTTTAAGTGAATTTTTAAAACTAGCCCAACCCAACTCAAAATCACAAAACAGACATGGTAATAACTGAGATTATGGCACTATTTATACTCGGGCTGAACGATTAAGTTTAATTGCCTCCCGCCGTCAATATAGTGATTGCAATTTAATATGCGATCTTTTTTTATTCAAAGTCACCTTTTCGCATATTACACTAACAATACACTAACAATAAACAAATCTGTATGACAATAAATAACAGATTGATTAAACAAAACAGTATCTAGTTTCTTCTATGTTTGGTTGACGCCGAAATAAAGGCAAATGAACCACGGATTAATATGAGATATTAAATAATAATGATCATATTTATTTATCTACTTGAATTACAGTTTGAGTCAGACTTTCAACGCACCTCACGAAATTCTACACAAAAGTGTGGCAGCTACAATAATAAAACCAAATGTCTGGCATTATTACTACAATTTTTCATGTTTCATGAAACTGCATAAACATGACCTGTTCAACATAAGTAAACCCAATCCGGTAACAAGCAGCCAGTCTTCTCCCATTGCCAAATCACTGGATGGGCACAGGCCAGGAATATTCCCCCGACGAGAAGGCTTCACCTTGGAGGTGGCTACGCGGACCAGAAACATTGAAACCGCACTACTAGCCAGTATAACGCAAAGATAACACGACTCGGGTGATCTAAAAATAGGATTCGTGACGACAGGTTACATGAAAGCGACAAATTAATCCCGCCAATTTCAACCTGTTACGACCGTGCTAGCCATCAAATAGTAAAACAACCAAATTCAACGAAGCTAGTCGATGTTAGCCATCCTTGAGACAGTTAACGCGGATTGCCAGTGCGCCATACACAATAATTTTTGTTCTATTACCTCAGTAAAAAGAGTCGTCCACTCTGTCGACCGTCGATGCGGTGCTTAAGGGTCCCCGCTAATGTCTCCAAAAAGCTTTTGTGCTCATCTTGCCCTTGTGGATTTGACAAATCGCAGAGAGCGTCTGCCTTCGCTCGGATGCCACGAAAAGTCGGCCAGAAGCCAGCCGCGAGGTCACGTGACACGAACCGGGAAGTAGACTCCCGTGTGCGAAAACGTACTGTTGCTATGGAAACAAAAATGTTTCTTTTTTTTTACGGCCACACGGCCGTAGGACCATGTAAAAAATACAAACACATTTTTGAATTCGCCAAAACCTTTTTTTTTTTTTTTTTTATGTGGCATTTGTTGTTTTTTTGTTTGGTTTTTCTCTTCATGAGCAATGTTTTGACTTCAGTTGCAGTTGCAATAATAAATCTGCGGAGGGCAGCAAAGCTCCATCAAACACCATTATGGACGCAACCCAAAGGTCAGCATGAAGCTGTTAAGATATGAATGAATAATAAAAATCGTATTACCATGAATTTCATTATTTTATTTGGACCACTTTGCAGTTACACAGTGGATTTGAGTTTCCTATGTTATGAAAGCAATTTAGTGACTTTTTGTCCGAAAAGCTGTTTTTCTTATTTGGGTTTTCTCCTTCCTGAAATGGACATGCAGCTTTTGTATCTAGATCTACATTGTTTTTAGGCAACTGTACCAGGGGTATTCACGTTTCAGCAAGTGCACTATAAAATCACTGTATTCTTGTGGCGAATGAAGAAAAAAATGGAATCAGGGTTTTTATTTCAACATTTTAGATACATTTCTAAAACAAAAAATCCCGATGCAATACTCCTATTATAAAGAACAAGTTCACACATTTCCATTTGCAACCTATAATAAATAAAAAATAGGGTTGTAACAGGATAAATGGGTTATTCTGGGGCATTTACATTTAGTAACATGCACGGGTCTGTGAATACTAAAAAGGTGGCGAGAAGGGAGAATAATAAGCCTAAAGTTTATGTTTAATGCTGAAGATATTTCTTGGATATTGGATTGGTGGTTGTGGATGTGTCATGAATGATTTGATGTTCATTTAGGAAAATCCTTTCATGACCTGAAAAGCCCATTGAGAGAAACATGCTCTTATTCAGTGATTCCCAACCACTGTTGCCAAACAAACAACGGAATAGTACCTTTGAGTTCAACTAAAGAGGCACACGATTCACTCTGAAAAAGTACAATTTTAAGTAAATTAAAGTTCCCAGCTACATCACGTTGTTGTTTTTTTGCAAGGGTGGGGTGACATCAGGGGTTGAGGTCCCTCCTTGTGAGTGTTCTCATTATGGATTCATGTGTTTGACAGTTTTGTCCCATTCAATAAATGGATGAAAGTGCGCCAACAACTATGTCTCTCCTTGCCCATATACCACGTGCTTAACACCTTCACAGCTGTGGATGTTTATATTACTACAGTTGTACTTGTATTTGAATGTTTTTTCAACTTGAAGATTTGTTAGAGGGTCCAACGCAGCTTGTCTGTTAAATTCATATTTGAAATCACTGTAATGACAAACAGTAGATCTGTGTAGACGGCGGTGTAGCATCACTTTGGATTTTAGGTGGGCACAGCTTTTGAGCAAAGGATAAAGATTAAATTGTGAATCTCTTCTTGTCACATCGATTATGGGGAAAGAAATGGCAACATTTTGGAAAATCAAAAAAGATGATGCAGTTCATGAAGTAAATTGCAAATGGCATTTAAAAAGCCACTGATGTTTGACTCGAGCCATGCAGTAAGTCAGCGTTTCTCACAGCACATTTCATAGTTGTATGATTTTTTTTTTTTTTAAGCAAAATGTTTCAAAAACAAATTATGACACTAACATATGTAGTAGACGCAGGAAGCAATAAAGCAATGTCAGTCAGATGTTGGGTCAAAAGCCAAAGAATAAAAAAATGTTTTAAGTTGTATTAAGTATTGTATTGTATTGTATTGTATTAGCAATGTGACTGACAAGTCAACATGGAATGAGCACGTCAAATGGCTCTACAATAAAAAACAAATATACCCCCACCCCCCTCCACCCACACACAATATGGAGTTTGCAGTTAAAAAAAATGTCACATAGTTTGTAACTGTACACATGACCTTGCAGTAGATTATTTTTTAAATAATCTTTGGAGAAATCATCCTTCTCTGACCCCATCCAATGCCTCCACGTACATTTGATTTTCTGTTATTGTTTTACTGCGCCTGGAGAGACTGAAGGAGTGACCAAAGGGTGCTGTCAATTATTTGCTAAGCATGTACCCTCCCAGCAACACGCTAAAGACATCTCTTTTGGATTTTTAATTGACTATTAACAAATAAATAAATGAAAAAAATAAAAAATAAAATCACAGTGCATTGAAACAGAATCATTTGGATTTACCTAATTCAGAAATGTTCATCGGTTGCACATGATTTAAAATGAGATGAACAGGTGTAATTTTCCCGCGTTTTCGTCAAAAATGAACAAATGTCAGTTTAACACCTTTAAATCTTGTGCAACCAAAAATCAAGCCAATGTGTTTTAACACACTCCATTATGAATAAGTGGGAATGAGAAGTCTTCTACTGACCACACTGCTCTTCTCAAAAAGAAGGCTTCATTTGCTCCTTACACGCTAAGTTTTTAAATGACGTCATTTAAAATGTTACCGTTACTTTGAATCATCAACTTTGAGAACCCCTCAGAATTTCGGCCCATATGCACTTATTGGATATCAGAGAAGAAGTTCTCCAAAGAACTGGCAAAACAAAATGGTCCAGGCGATATGATGATAAATTGTCAAGATATACAGTTTTACTCTAATTTGAAGGCATTTTTTGATCAGATTTTGCAAAGATGACATCACAAATGTTCCACGAAAAAAGGGTATTTTGCGCATCAACAGAAAGACTTAATTTTCAACAGCCGATTTTGGTATTTTGTGCTCAGGTGTAAGTAGCCAGGCCTATCAGTCTCAGCATTTTTATGAAATATTGCCACAATGATGGCTTTTTTTTTAGAAACTTTTTATGGCTGTAAAAAATATATATTTTGCTATGATTTAAATGTTCCTACTTCATGTTTTAAGTCGTCACAAAAGCAAATAATGTTAGAATCAAAGTCACTATCTGTTTGACAAGATTAGTTTTACAAAATCAAATTTTCTCCAGTTTTTAGTCGGAAATCAGTGCTTTTGGTTAAACTGGCCTCTGTAAAAAGATAGAAACTAACCGTGGCCTTTAGGTAGGTTGGTCACTTGTATTGTCACGTAAAACAGTTTTGTGGTCATGAAAGATCAGTCAAAATGCTCAAATTCTGTAAATAGCCTCGAGAACTCTAAATTAAAAATGGCTGCCATTGAACCAGTTGATTGATTTTTTTTCGTGTCGCAACCAAACAAAGGCTTGGAAAACCTGCAAGTTGGGGTGCTCTCAAGTCCAGGTACCACTGTAAAAACTTGATCCCTTAAAAAAGCGACAATGTAACAGGGGAGCACTGAGACTGAATGTTAATTTTGGAATGGGACAAAACAAAAGTTGCACACTGATGACTGTCCACAGTGAAGTCAAGGAGATGAGTAACCACCAGTTCCAAGTATGTGTGTTAAAGATATCAAGGACTCGCTTCACTGTAGCTGGGAGGGGGATTAAAAAATGCTTTTAAGACTGCTTGACCTTGTTCTTTTCCTGGTCATTGACATGCTGCTGATGTTGCGGCTGCTGCTCCTCCCTGCTCTCCTCCCTCTCCGGTCGCTCGTCGCTCTGCCGGGCTATGAGCAGCCGGCAGGTGAGCAGGATGCCGAAGACCAGCGCGTGGGCGTAGCGCTTGAGGGGGTCGCCGACCAGCTGGTGGAAGAACAGCACGGCCAGCATGACCAGCAGCAAAATAAAGTTGGCTACATCCTTGGGCCTGCCCGGCACCAGGGTCAGGACCACGCCGCAGGCCACCTCCAGGGAGCCGATGATCTTGCGGAGCAACACGGAGGTCACACCGATCTTTTTCAGGCCAGGCAGAGCTTTGGCATAGCTCTTGTACGCCCGTTTCTACAGGAAAGCACATAGAACAAATTAAAGTATACAGACTTTTTTCTTCAAACACTACTTCAACATGATTATTGCTAAAAAGATCCACCAATAAACTCATATAGGCCAACATTCCAAAGTGTTAACTCCAAGTTGACACGTCCAAGTTACCGTCACTGTCGGAAGTGCTTATGTTATGTTTTTCAGATGGAGCAGCACACTGTGCATTTGATTACCGTAATGTGCAAACTAATTGGCCTTTTACATTCTATTTCAGTAGGCTATGTGGTTACACGTCACATAAAGCTCTAAACAGGTTTGTAACGCAATTTACTTGTACAGTGAACTCCTGCACATTTGTGGTCAGCACTGGCAAATTTTGGGGTTGACCTATCTTCAAGATTTCACCGACTTGCTCGTTTTGTGCTCAGGCCACAAATAAAAGTTTGCTCTGGCGCCCTCTTGTGGTATCTTGATGCCAAACTACCATGTTAAAATAGGTTGAAGTGCTTATTTACGACAAAATATGTGCTTTTCTGCCATATTGTGGCGTCCTAAAGTCAAAGAACTAGGTTGAAGTGAGTTTAGCAGCATTATTTAAACAAAAGGGGTGCTTTGCCATCGTCTTGTGGCTTCCTGGTGTCAACTCACATATTGAAGTTGATATATATTAGCACGTCCGCCTCACAGTTCAGAGGGTGCGGATTTGATTCCACCTCCGGCCCTCCCTGTGTGGAGTTTGCATGTTCTCCCCGTGCCTGTGTGGGTTTTCTCCAGGCAATCCGGTTTCCTCCCACATCCCCAAAATATGCATGGTAGGCTGATTGAGCACTCCAAATTGCCAGTGGGTGTGAGTGCGAGTGCGAATGATTGTTCGTCTCTGTGTGCCCCCGTTCATGGTGTTCCCAGCCTACTGCCCGATGACTGCTGGGATAGGCACATCCGCGACCCCCGTGGGGACAAAGGGTACAGAAAATGGATGGATGGATATGATGGATGGAGATATAGATCTAGATATATATATATAACTATATATACTGCAGTTATTTGGTCAATTGATTAATATTAGTGAGGCTATTTTAATCTATCTTCGGCCTACTTTGCGCGCTGATGTGTTGGCAGCAGCCATACAACACGTTAATGCCATTCTACAGCGAGGATGTTTCAGAGAGGATCTAAGCGGAGGATATTACGAGATAACGGTGAAATAAAAGAGAACGTTGAGAGCTTATTTTGCGGTTAGTTTAATATTTGGGTCAGCATCCACAGAACAATGGCCTCCCCCCACGTCTCATTCACTCACCATCTCGTTGTACGCGTCTTTGCTGAGCCTCGGCGTCAGCTTAATGGTCCCCATGAAGACGAAGAACAAGCCGAGGGCGAAGGAGAGGGCCACGATGGTGATAGTCCTCGGTGAGGGCATTTTGAATCCCGCTGGAGTTTGCGACGAATGGGAATCGGTTGACCGGATGCTGATGCCCGGATGCCTTGCCAAATAGTGATCCCGCACCTGCAACCTGCTCGTCTTCCGCGGGAGGGCGCGCAGCCTCTTAAAGGGACAGTTGCCGATTTACGATATAACCCGCGGGTGTCCTCGTTTTACGACGTAGTTGCGAATATTAGTAATACACACAAAAAAGTCTTTATTACAGTAGTAATTGCCTAAATACACTTTGAAAAACATTTTTTAAAAAACGGTAATTGAGCGTGCCTTCCTGCTACTGATAATGTAGCTACACTTTTTGACCTTGCATCTTTCTAAACCTTGGGATGTTGAGACCTTCGCATTGTTCCTGATGACCTACTGTACCAACAGACCTACCAAATTTTCACTCATCCATCCATCCATCCATTCGTCCATCCATCCATTCGTCCATCCATCCATCCATCCATCCATCCATCCATCCATCATCCATCCATCCATCCACCTACCCAGCTAAACAGCCACCCATCCTTCCATTCATACAGCCATCCACCCTTCTTCCATCATCCTTCTGTCCATGAAAACCAAACAAGCCACCAACCATTTGTCCATACATACATCTATCCACTCACTACTCAAGAAATTCATACCAGTAGCTATTTCTTCTTGTCTGTGCCTTCGAAAAAAACGAAATAATATTGTTACTGTACGTATGCATTACAGGGAAAAGATTTTATTAGAAATGGGACAATAAAAAATTACACATTTGGCCATACATACATTTGGATCATTATTATTGGTATTAAATAAACAATGTGTCTCCACTACATGATGGAATGTCAAGAAAAACCTATGAAAGACTCATGCATCCGATGGGAAATTGTCATTTGTGCATTGATATACATATGTTCTGTCCATTTTTGTGAGGAGAGGGATGACGTGATGACAAGCAGGGCTTTATTTTTTCTCTCGATGTCCCTGATCTTGACGCTCCTTAAGCGCCAGTATGGCTTTTCGGTAAAGATCTAGGAGGAGACAAGGCCTTTATTATGAAATCCAACATGTTTAATCTGCGTATGGCGAGGGAGTGGTTAATTCTCACCAAATGTAGTAGAGAGGTCAACAGATTGAGCGGATGCTCCAGATGTTCCTTCAGTGTTGATTTTGTTCCTTCTTTTAACTTTCACACCCTTCTTCCTTTTCCTCTTTTTTCCGGTGGCTTCACAGATAAATTATTACATAGAAAACAAGGTTATAAATGCTAAAATCAATATGCTGCAGGGCGACATTGTATTAAAAGCACTAATCAATTTAATATAGCCTACTGACAAAAGTGAAAAGCAAAAAGATATTAATATAAAGTATGACATCAAACGTTTTTGAAGCATAATGCCTGGTTTCTTGTCATATTTAACTCGTTTTAATTTAATAAAAAAAACATTTCATTAAAAAAACATTCAAAAATATATAAAAATAATGAACAATATCTTGTAAATTTCAACTGAATATTAATTCAATAAATTGTTCCATATTAATTAAATAAAAACTATACTGGCCATACCTCTGAGGGGCTTCTCGTCATCGTGTGCTGATTCAGGCACATCCCATGTCTTCTCTTTCACCTTGCCCTTTTGTGTGTGTTTTCCTTTATTAGGGGGGATGAGCGGACTGCTCGTTCGCCCTTGGTGGCCAGCGTTTTCTGTCTCATCTTTACTGGCCTCCTCTTCTTCCTTCTCACTTGCCGCTTGTTCATCTTGTTTGTCTTTGCTGGCTTTGGCTGGCTTTTTCCTCCTCCTGGTGGTTTTCTTCAGCTTCTTTTTTAGAGTGTTCTCCTGCCAATTACAGTTCATCTTGTCTATAATTCATGTATACGACCTAGCAACAATAAAGCGGAATTGAAGTGGCCTAGTCCGAAATCTATTCACCTTCTGCATTATGTTCTGAATGGGCTGCAACTTCCTTTCCCCATTGCTTATGTTTTCCATATCCTTTGGCCTGTGAACCTGGCGGAGGCTTGACTTGCTGGTTCTCATGCTAGGGTTACATGGAAGGATGGATAACATCAGGTCGCATTAAGGTTCCAGTTCATTCAAGCATTATCATTACAAGTTGATGTTGACTGACAAAATCAACATAAAACAAAGAGAATTACATCTTGCGTATTTAAAACAACCTTGTCTTTGGATAGCCAGTGTCATGCTAGCAATCACAATTTCAAAGCCAACTAAAAAGTTAAAAAGTCTAAATACTGAAATGGACAGACAATGCCCCAGGGACTCCGTGAGCTTTATTTCTTAAATTGTGCACTTCCACAACCGTAGTAGTACATTTACTGTTACAACAATACCTTCTTCAGGCATCAATAAAAACTTCATCAGAATGAGGAGGTATTCATAACGTAGCAGCACAAAATGTGACTCACCGTTCACTCTTGTTTCTTCCTCTTGTCTTCTCTGCTTTACCGTTCCTCTCTCTGGGCTCCAGAGGCGTCTTACTGTCCTGGGCCACGCGGATGCACAGCCCCGGGTAATCCAGACAGACGGCTCGCAGCAGCCAGCGAAGGCCTCGTAACGCTTTCCTATCCGACCAGCGCCGCAGGTCCATTAAGGCTGAACAAGGCTCCTTGTGAGGAGAGGGGATCATATAATGGTAGTTTAATGTGAAACTGTAGTCGTCAGAAATCATGTTATTGTTGCACTCACGATATGGCACACGGAGCGGCTCTGGTTGACTAGCTTCTCCAAGGAGAGCATCTCGATTAGTTCACTTCCCAGCAGGGCATTCATTTTGTCTTGTTTGTTTGCCAAGCTGTAAAGACAAACACCGATGCATGCTTTGAGTCTCAGAAGTCAGTTGTTTTCAAGTCACACGTGGCTTTCTGGTGTCATTGAACTGGATTTTACATCAGAACAATGGAATCACACGGTTCGGGTGGCCAGGAAATACGTCGGCCGTTGGGGAAAATCCAGACATTATATAGAAATTCCCCATGGCAACCACACCATTGGTTATTGTGAAAGTGCTATATAAATAAAGTTATATAAATTAAACGATAAACAAAGTTGAGTTAAGTGTGGGTTTGAAACAGGGGTTCGCGAGCTGTAGCTTGGAGAACCACAAACTAATTTGCAATGCAGTATACCTGTGTTATTATGTCAAATGTTTGCATCTCTTGAAATCGCGCATGTCTGCATTGCATACCAATAGCCTGAGAGCATATTTGCCTGAATATTGGCGTTCTAATTTTTTTTTTTTTTTCTATTTGCAATAGATTCTCAGTCAGACATGTCAAGAGCATTCTCTGCAAAGGTTGAATGAGGGCAACTGGAACCTTCTTGTATGTTGAATTTGCTGTATTTGCTATTGATAAAGCATAATAAACTACTTTGAACTAATAAACTCTGCAACTCAGCTTTCGACTAAAAGCTTGGATATGATTCTGAATTTGTGACACATCACAAACATATGCCAAGCCTGACATCCCTGTTTTTTTGCTGGGTATTTTTGTAAGAACAAAAGACTTTTAAAATGAATGAATGAATGAATGAATGAATGAATGAATGAATGAATGAATGAATGAATGAATGAATGAATGAATGGCTGAATGAATGGCTGAATGGCTGAATGAATGGCTGAATGAATGAATGTATGGATGGATGGATGTATGGATGGATGGATGGATGGATGGATGGATGGATGGATGGATGGATGGATTCATTCATTCATTCATTCATTCATTCTACTAGTACTAGTACTAGTACTAGTACATTTTTTGTACCAGTCAGTCAGTTAGTTAGTTAGATACTTTCTGAAATATAAGAATTAAGAAAATTAAGTTATATTTTTTGTATTCATTTGTTAAAATGACTTTCTTCCTTTGTGAGACTTTAAATTTGATGTTATAATCTAAAATTTACAAAAATAAACCCTCATAAGGTAACAACTTTTTAGCCTGACAAAATGTATTGTTCCTGTAAATCTACTTTTTGTGTTGTATACGACAAGTTTATTCTCATAAGATTACAAATATGTTTTATCTGTAAAAATATGTTGTTAAAATAACATGACCTTTTTTCCTCAAAATGTGGGCTACCTCTTAATTCAGGTACACACGCTAGTCATGTTTAATTGTCAGTTATTATGAGGGATTCCTTTGGGAAATAAAACTTTGTAAGAAGTGATAAACTGACAAAATGGACTCTGAGTAGCCATGTAGGTATAGTGGTGTCCCCCTAGAGGGCAGTGTTAGTAAAGTTGTGCTCTACTAATGAATATACTTACACTAGGATGGGTTTTCCTGCCACTCTGGGCTGCTTGAGTAGGTCAGCCAGGACCTCCTTGACCTCCTTGATCCTTGGCCGGTTGCTGGAGTCCACCACGAACATGAGACCGTGTGCTTCCCCATAATACTCCCTCCAGGCCCCCTGTGACTCCACCGAGCCCCCCACATCCAGCAGGGTGACCAGGTAGTTCTCCACCCTCAGCTCACTCCTCATGCACCCTTGGGTAGAGCCTCCTTCCACGGAGTGGGGCACTGGAGGACATAGAACAACCACACATGAATTCGGCAGCTCCAAATCAAGACAATAGAAACTGAAACTTTTTCGATGGGATTAAATGAAAATTGTGGTTTCTAGTTCAAATCTGTTCAGTTCACTTAGAAAATAGCACTGCAAACAATCATAAAAAAAAAAGAATC
This sequence comes from Syngnathus typhle, assembly GCF_033458585.1. Taxonomy (NCBI): domain Eukaryota; kingdom Metazoa; phylum Chordata; class Actinopteri; order Syngnathiformes; family Syngnathidae; genus Syngnathus; species Syngnathus typhle. The sequence continues at coordinate 9,660,819 of NC_083738.1, read as the reverse complement.
ATGGGAATCACTGAGAGAAAGCAAGAAATAAAGACAGCAGGATGGACAAGTTCTCGGTACGAATCCTAACTGGGTAAGAAAGAAAGAAACTGATAACAGAAAAAAAGTAGGGACAAGTAGATACAGTACATGTAAAAACTAAGTCTACACACACCCTTGTACAAATGCTTCTAGTTCAAGAAAAAGTTTTGCGTCAAAATTGGATACCTCTTGACATGCTGCGGATGGAGGACGTCTTTCCTGCTTTGTCAAGACCCACCACAAGAACAGTCACTCGCCTGTGAGATGAATATATTTTTTAGTATATTTAATAAACCTATTTTTTTAAGGATTGTTCACTATTTGCCAGAATTTTGAAGTAAGTTACATTCACTGCCAGCATTCAGCACCAGCAAATTGAAGCAAAAAATAAAATAAAAACTTGGTTCTCATTTAAAAAAACTGGCAACTTGACTCGCTTATATCTTAAGGCACCACTGTATTACAAACACTGCTCAGTATCATGCCATTTACCTAGTACGTCAAAAACAAGCAATTTTAGACATGCAATTAAGATGACCTGATTGGCTCCTGGATTTTGGAGAACCAAGTGCAGAAGTTGCTCATCAGGTTGAACATGTTGTCTTGAGGTGAGCAAGGTGTGCACAGCGGCCACCATCTTCTCTGCGCGTGGTGTCTGGCAACACAAGGGGACATAATTACTACTACTACGACATAACAACTCATTAAATGGTCTCATATTGTATGATCAGGTGAAAATGTGTTTCATCACCCAAAATGAATGACTTCCTGTTCAATTTGGGGCGTGTGTGTTTTTGAGGGTCTTTCATGTCTCCTGTTAGCATTCATGTGTTCATACAAGTTTGTGTTGATTGGTCAAACTGATGTTGGGGTTTAATTTTGTCTCACTTTCCAGGGGGTTTTGGCGGGAAGAGGTACCGCTATAAAACCCATAAATTTTCACCAGGATAGACATGCCTAGCAAAAAAACTCCTAATGAATATGTGTATTTCCTGAAATATACTTGAGCTTTATTTTGGCATGTGGTCATGTAGTGTGTGTACTAAACAGCAGGTGTCAGAGGTCAGCAGACAACAACAAGAACAAAAAACACACATACACAATCTGGCTGGTCTTTCACTCCAGTGCATCTGTTCTGTCTTTTTATAATCTGCTAAAGCCAGTTCAGTATGGCCTGCTTTTTCCGTGTTAACAAGTCGACCCATATTTGCTTTGATGCTAGGTCACCGTACAAGTGACAATGAACAAGTCCTGTGTCGCAACATAATAAATCCTGTTTTTTGTGTCACCTGGATAAAAAAAGTTTCTTATTCCTTTGAACAAGATGTAAATACTTAAGCACATACATGCAAATGATTATGTATAAATCTCTGTTGTTTCCGACATCAATTGGTTATGTCGTGTTGATCAAAATTTATGACAATGGCTCTCTGGTGAATGTCTCTCAGCCCACAAAATTGCAGCGTAAAAGAATTACATCCAAAATGTTTGTCATAATGTAAGGCATATTTTTTTTACATTTCCATAAGACTTTTTCCCCGAATGAAGCTTGACTTTTTCAATCGAAGGGAAATGTGTGAAGCATTAGCTCAAACAATGATCATTCACTTTTCTGAAATAGCTCATACTAATTGAAGATAATTGTGCTGTGGATGAGCCTAACCGATCTATTTAGTTTAATCAGAGCTATTCTATCTATCTATCTATCTATCTATCTATCTATCTATCTATCTATCTATCTATCTATCTATCTATCTATCTATCTATCTATCTATCTATCTATCTATCTATCTATCTATCTATCTATCTATCTATCTATCTATCTATCTATCTATCTATCTATCTATCTATCTATCTATCTATCCATCATCCATCCATCCATCCATCCATCCATCCATCCATCCATCCATCCATCCATGATTGTGTACCCCAATATAACATCAGCAGATGATTGTCACATATACGATAATAATATGAATACTTACAGAAGTAGGTCTATATCCATGCAATTGTTTGCTTACAACTCTGCACTAACATATTGCCCCTACCTGCAACAACACTTAATCAGGCTCACCCTAAGCCTCTGCTCACCCCATGTGGGAGGTGCGACCTTTGTTTTGGTCTCGCAGCCAATCACAGGGACATCGCATGAGGCATTAGATCCGCCTATTGGATTAAATGATTTCTCTGCTTAACCGGACTAAAGTATCTGATTGGGGATCCTCATTAGTTTAGTTATGTACACAGTAGGCTAAATGGGTCCCATGTTGTGATCAGTGATGTCTGAAAGTGGCACCATGTTGGGTTTGGGCACATCCCGGCTGGAAGGACGACGAAGATGTCTGTGTGGCACCTTACAGTGCACATGTGAGACTCTCTAAATATATGGAAAAGTAAGATATAGTGTTTGGATTTATTATGCATATTCATCCTAAATAGAATTGGGAAAATAGTCAGACCCGATACTAAACTGCTACTTTGGAGTCTCAGTGACTCTATTAAAAGCTTCAATAATACGGGTTGCAGTGTTGGCAAAGTTCACTTTCTACATGAAGTCGTTCAAAGTTCAGTTCACAACTTTTAAAATGAACTCGTTCGTTTCATAGTTCATAATTGAAAATGTATGAACTAAATTTGAAAAAAAAAAAGTGAATCTTTCCCCCAATCAAAAAAAAGGTTGCTGTGAGCTGTTACCCTCCGGCAGATTGGCATTTTCATCCATTCTATTCACATTAGTATCCAGGTATCACCTGCTATCACCTTACAAGAGAAAATTGCTTGAATTGTTTTTTTTTTTTCTTTAATGAATTGAAACAAACCCATAAGTGTGGTCCAGAATGTGCAAACACAAACAATCTGCTGTAGGTGCCATGCTGAGATAGGACACAAAAGATGTACCAATGAAATGCAAAATATTTAAAGTAACATTATATTGCTTTAACTTTTAGTTCACAGTCAATGTATTATTTCTTAACTTGTTTGCTCAAAGAACCAGAAAACGTTTATAATTTGGGACATAAAAGTGCAAAGGGTGCAAAGCCCGAATAAATTACTAAAACAAAAAACAATCTCATCAAGAGACATTTGTGGTTCAATGCCATTGAGAGCACTATTTCTAAAATTCCTGAACACTCTCACATGATGATTGCCATTTGACAAGAAAGGCCGTGTGGGAATGCTCGTCATCGACTGGACGAGCTTTCGTCGCATTTTGATGATCCGTGCAACTTTGTTTGTTCCCAGGGTTACCAAATCCCCCGTCTATTTTAGCCTCGTTTGCAGTGTGTTTATCACAGAGAGGATAAATTGGTTTTCTAATTCCTTTAGCATACTGAAATGCAGAAGACTACCGCTAGATGGCGTCACAATCACAATGTTGTTGTTTTTCTGTCTTCAATGGACAAAATGAAAGCAAGGCAGTACATTTTCCACCAACTTTTTTTCCACACATGTAGAGCAAGTAAGTCGCTGATGGTGTAGGTATGTACACTCGTCTGACTTGTGTGCAAATAGCGTGGAATCGATTCCTGCTCAGTGACAGCGTGCATGTGGGTGTGATTGGTTGTTTCTGTGTTTGCCCGGGCCGTGACTGGCTGGCGACCAGTTCAGGGTGTAGCCTGCCTTTTGCCTGATGTCGTCAGTAACACTAATGTCCAGTCAGCTCCCACCCTTCTCTTCTGCAAAGCACTCACGCTAAAAAGAGCTGAGGTCAAGTAGAGTCACCCTCCCCTCCTTCGATTGGTACACGTGACAAACATGCCTCAAAGACCCCTGACAGTTGATTTTGCACTCTGGGCTTACAGTCTGATTCAGAGGCGGATCTGAAACAAAAGGTGCACCCTGCAAGCCTCATGTCTGCAACGTAATGATATTTCCATCTTCCGCTTTCTGCCAGGCCCCACAGGCGCACACCACCTCTACCGTCTGGAGTCAGTGACCCAGAGCAAAGCATCCATTAGTAATGACGAGCCTAGATTTGTGCTGTCTGCCGCTTCCACGTCCCTCTCTTCAGTAGGTACCAGTCGCAACTCATTTACTGAGATTAAATCTGACAGGAAGTAGATAGCGTGTTCGGAGTGAGCTCTGAGCTTTCAGAGAAAACAATGGAAAATTGAATAATATGTTGGATATGTTGAATAACGTGTATGGATCAACATGTCACAACCAGCATTTCTTACTGGACAGGTAACCTGTTAATATACCTGTAAAGTGAATATATAGATAAATTTGAATATTGTTAACAACCCTGCAAAATTTGAATTTAAAACAATGTTATAATTCCATAATTGCGTTCTACCGTAGCCTCAGTCTTTGCATACGTTTTCAACAATTATCTTCAAACATGCATAAAGACAAAGACAAATAATCTTTGAAGACACTTTCAGGATCTTTAACTGTCATACATGTGTGAGAAGTTTAGTATTGTATCACCAAAAAAATTATACCCAAAAAATTGTGTAAAACGTCTTCAAAATTCCAAATTTGAGACTTTTAAAATGTAAAATGATGACATATAGGATAATGAGAATCATTTAAATTGGTTGAGGAATGTTGAAGGGGGTAAAAATGTAAAAAATCTGCATTGATTTGGCAATCTTGTTTTGGAACATGTAGAACAAGGGTTGGAATCATTTGAGAAATATGTAGTGATATGAAAATGAAGCTTCAAATTCTCTTTATGAAGCAGTTGTTGACTTCTCAAGATGGCACTGTTGGTTTGAATAAAATGGGCTTCGGAAATAGCAGGTCAGTGTACTTTCAGCCTAATATTGAACAGAGAATTCCCATGACTAGAAATATGTCAGGATGAGTTAATTTTGGAAAACATCATTCATTACATTTTTTTTTTTTTTAATTGGCCACAATATGCTGTCAACGCTACAAGACCATTTTCTTAGTTTTGAAAATGTCTGGCCTTTACAATGTTTGACAATGTGCATTTGACTACAGAACAATAGAATTATCTCAAGAAACAGCAGCTCATTTGCTTTCCATGCTAAAACCAAACTGTCAGACTGATTCTCTTAACAGCAATTTTAACATCTGTTCCATAAAGCCAGTGTGACCCGAACAAGCAATGTGACAAATGAGGACATGTCCGTGTAAAAAGTCAATGAGTTACAGAATGAGTCACTCTTTGTTATTGTTTCTCTCTACTGTACAGTTCCCAGCACAACAAGTCCTAGGACAACCAGTGGGTGAACTCTAAAAATGGAAGTGCAAAGCAACTGAATTCTCAGTGCTAAATGTGTCCCACTGCTAAGCGGCAGTCCGTTCCTGTCTCAGCTTATGGTAAAAAAAAAAAAAAAATCATTAAGGAGACAAGGATTGAAATGAAAACATCATGATAACATTTGAAGGAGTCATCTGTATGGAACTAACAGAATGCAGCTGCTAGTTCTGCTCTGGAGAGTTTGCTGCCAAAAAGCACATTTTTCTGTTAAAGTGAAAGTCAACCCCCAGATTTTCTTTGTAGTAATCTAGTCAGTGTTCTAATTAATGTTTCGTTTGTGGAATATGAATTAAACAGGCAAAATCCACATCTTGAGGGCAGCCATTTTGTCAACTGAAAATGATATCACATTTGCCAGGTCTCAGGTCACAACGAATTTTCTGAAGCTGAACAACCATATCATTTTCTTTGTGAGAAAACACATTTATAAATTCACCAGAAGAACAAATAATAAGTACCGTAATTTTCGGACTATAAGTCTCACCGGAGTATAAGTCGCACCAGTCATAAAATGCCCAAAAAAGTGAAAGAAAAAAACATACATATGTATATAAGTCGCTCCTGAGTATAAGTCGCCCCCCCACCCAAACTATGAAAAAAAACGCGACTTATAGTCCGAAAATTACGGTACGCCCTCTTTATACGCTTCACACCAATGCTGAAAAACCCAATAGACACGAAATTACCAAACAAAACTGGACTTGTTTCCCAAGAAAATGTGTTCCTGTCTGAATTAAACAATCCAACAATAAGCAACTTAACAAGAATAACCGACTTGGAAAAGGCTGCTCTCCAGGAATGTGCCTGAAGGGCTTTGTTATCGGACACCTATGTAACTACTGTATTTACCTTTTCCAGCTACGTCCAAAAAGAAAAGGAAAATAAAAAGGAAAGTGTCAAGTGACACACCAATTGTTACTGTAAACATTGACTGTATAATTTGGTGTGAAGAAGTACAGCATTTAGGTTTTATACACAATTATTTCTCATCACACAAAAGGCCATTGTACACCATCGCAGTAATTTTAGACTTTAGCATGAAATTGCTGTTTTGTCGCTATTTATTTATACAAAACAAAGTCAATTTTAGGCAAAGTTTTTATGTATCTGCCCGGTAGCTAAGCGGATGCAAAGTTAACCAATATCTAACAGCAGGCAATCGTGTTTTAAAATGTGAGTACTGGTGAACTGTACTTCTATTATGCCGCATAATAAGAAAACAATGGTCCTGCTCATCAACACATGTTCATACATGCCCGTGGAATACTAAAAGATCTGCCTTATTGCTTTATGATACCATTGGTTTGGGCTGTGGTTTGATTTTTATTTATCTATTGTTTTTCTACAGCACCGACATTACAACACATATAGCACAACTTTGGTGTCCACAAAATAATTTGCAATAAATTATTATGTCATATATTTTTTGAAGTGCATACCTAAGGGGACCAAGACCCTTGTGTCTCATCATATCAATACAACATCTTAAAGAATCAGCCACATCATAAAGCTGACTGACAAAATACTAAGATGTTCAAAGCTGTTATCTGGGTAAAAGGTGACCGCAATGAAGACTAAATTAAAAAACGTATTCTGTTTTGATTAAATAAAAAAGCAAATAAATAAGTAAATAAAAAAAATAAGAATGAATAAATAAATGAATGAATAAATAAATTGATAAATAAATAAATAAATAAATAAATTAATTAATTAATTAAAAAATGGGAAAAAATTGGGGAGTGTTTACGAACTTTTTAGTGGTACTGTTGTATATTATTATAGGAAATCAAAATGTGATGACGAGATTCCTTATCCCCGAGAATATAGGCTTTTTTCTTTTGTCTTTTTGTTTCATAGAATAGAATAGAATAGAATAGATCTTTATTTGTCATTGTCACATGTACAACGAAATTTAAAAAGTGCCAACCGATCCGTGCATGAGATAAAAAAATAAATAGAATAAATAGAATAAAAAGATTTAAAAAAAGACAAGCTAAAACCCACAGAAGAACATACACAGACATAATCATTTACGTTTACATTTTCTTTTTCTTTTTTTTAAGAATAAATGGGATAGACTCCAGCACCCCGCAACTCTGACCAGGATGAGTGGTGTTGAGAATGGATGTTGGTTTATGAAAAAAAACAAAAAACTCAACGTATAAAAATATGCAATTAGTACGGAAGGACCTAAACCGGATATCCACGATTGGTTTAATGCTCTTATTTTAAATGTCACACATTTTCACTTCCGGTGTAGTATTTATTTTGTACGCCAGCTTGCGTGTTCTTTTTTGCACAGCCACGGAGGAGGGTGCATGCCATGAAACAGCTGAAGAAAACACATGCAGCCGCCACAATCACGCCAACCGCCGCCGCCACTAAGTTAGTGTCATGAGTCCCGAATTTCAGACAAAGCCAGAAAGAAGACATTTGAAGCTTTTAACAATGATTGAGCTGACGACGTGACGAGGCGGAACTTCCACGCCGACAGTCGGACGGAGCGAGCGCACCCACAACACCGGCTCAGGAACGAAGACAGCTGCTTACCAGGCGTTTCCTCCAGTTATCAGTGTTTCAAAACTGGACCTTTTAACTATTTTGATCGCTGGAAGGAACAATGGTGGCAGGTTGGAGAGATGGAGCCGAATTAAGCATTGAATTAATGGACGCTAAGATTTTTCCATTTAAATACAGCTTTGGTGGTTAAAGCGTGAAGAAAAAAAGTTGGATTTTTACTGTTGTCGCCATGGAGGAGCAGGAGAGGGAGATTTCCTACGCGGATCCCCCGGCGTCGGACAGCGAAGTTGTAGTCGTGGTGAATCCGAGTCGAGTGCGCCCTCCGCTGGGCGTGGTGCTCGCCACGGTGCTGTACTGCGCGGAGCTGCTCAACGCCGCCGTGCTGTGCCGCAGCTACCACCGCACGGACGACGAGCACTGGCTGGGTTTCACCATCACCTTCATTCTCTTGCCGGCCGTGCTCATCCAGATGACCCTCATCTTCATCCACCGGGACGTAGGCCGAGACCGGCCGCTGGTCCTTTTGCTGCACCTGCTGCTCTTGGGGCCCATCATCAGGTAGGTTTCCAATACTTGGAAACAAAACCAAAACAAATTATACTGTGATCAACGAATTTACAGGTTGCAACTTAGCCGCTTGCGTACATCATGTGGAGCAGTTCAAATGATCAATAATCTAATTTAAAAAATAAATGAACTATAACATTTACTCGCCAAAGATGCTGATTAGAAAATGTATTCATGTGTGCAGATAGGTACAGGTATGTTTGTAACAAGTTTTGCTCTGACCAACCAGTCACAGAAATATCTTGCCTCTCTGAATTTGTTGCATCATTGTCATCATTGCTCCCTGGTTCATGGTGAGCTGTCCCTGTTTTTTCCTCTCCCCAAGATCTTGGTCAATAGATCAATCAAGACCACTCCGTCATCATCCATAGAGGTTGAAAAGAGTAATAAGCCTATTTGGCAAATTATGGAGTAGAATACAGATACAAGTGACCCAACTTACGAGTTTCTAAGATACGAGCCGTCATTTTGCCAATTGTTTACATGCATTTTTGCAAACTTGACATACAAGCACTTCTCACAAATTGGACTCAAAGTGTTGTGCATAGCTTAAATGCACTCACATTTATACAGTTAACACAAGATAAATTACCAAATCAAGCCCTCGTCTCCTTTGTCTCCTATTTCCTCTCTTTTTGACAATCTTCTTCTCCCGTCTGCCTCGCACCATGTTTTCACTGTTCAATAAAACACTAAATTGTACACGATACTTTATGTGCAGCCTCACAACAGCATCTTTGTTTATATAGCGCTTTCGCAATGGCTTTTGCAATTATAATGTGCTTTAAGTCAAGTCCAGTTTATTTATATAGCTCTTTTATTGTGTTCAAAATTGACGTTTTTAATCGCAAAGAGATACAGTGGTATGATCAAATTATTACCGCACAACAAGAGTTGTATCTAAAAGTCTGCACTTAAAAAGATAATAATCCCAATATAATGTAAGTATGTGTTTGGACTCTTCCATATTCTCCCATTGCAAATAGACTCACAGTCCAGATGGAATTAACAGAAGGCCTCACACTGGATAAAAGGTTCTCCCACACAATGATATATTGGAACCGTCGAAGCTGAACACAATCTGTTGCGTTATACATACTGTTCAACCACCAACCAATGAAACGTTGACAAATAAGTGAAATTGAATTAATCAAACTGTCCCCATCACTCTGTGAAACATTTGAATAACCTTAATAAACGTAAAGCTAATGTAAAAATTGTAATATTATTACCTCATTCACTGCCATGGACGTTGAAAATCATCAACTGGAATCCAAACGTTGACTGCTCCAATTGAATTTACTTTTTACAGTGACCAATTCATATTTTTAATGATCATGTCCAGGCTCTGTCAAGTGAATATGAGACCGGCTACCAATATACGTCACTACTTTTATACAATACAATACAATACTTTTTCAGCTTCAGTGTGTTGCCATATTCACTTACAGAATCGGCAGATACTGTATAACTTAAACTATACTAAACAATAGGACTATTGATTTTACTAATCAGCCTCCAGAGCAAATCAACTAGCAAAACATGTCTATAGTAATCTGCACACAGTACTACTTTTAATAATCAACTCTGCTGACTGTGATGTATTTAACTGAGAGGTTTTGTATTTTTGTCATTATTGTTGTCTGAATTGTGAAATTACACTTTCTATAGTATTAATGTTTCTATCACATGTGATAGGGATGAATGTACAGCCCACCACTGGGTTCCATGCGATTGATTTTCGTTCTTTTTTTTTTATATCCCCTCTCCGTTCAGTAGCTTTCAATGCCTTGCAAGCACACCGTTCTTCAGATTTATTACAGCTTGATCTTGGCCAATCCTTTCCCAGTGTCCTGTTCATGCAGCTGATCTTAAAGTTAAAAGGAGCGATCGGAGAAGTGTCTAGAAATAGCCCTGTGCACTTTTATTCTAGAGGTATTAGGAAGAAAGATAACCTGTTTAGCAGCCATGGGGCGAGGGAGAGACTGTGGCACTCTCAAATTCACACACCCCCCTGCAAGAAACCCATTCGACATTGTGAGCTTTGATTCACCAACCTCGACATTTACATGCGTGGAAGCAGTTTTGTTCATTACTCCGTTCTGATCCCGTAAAACCACCACCCTGATTTTTTTCTATTGCATTCTACAGTATTGTACAGTATTACTTTATAAAAACATTCAACAATAACTTGATGAAATGGGATTTAAAGTGTTAAAGAAGGTGGCAACGGTAGATGACTGTTTAGCCCAACTGGCTCAGTGCAGAGGTAATGGGTGTGAATCAGGCCTTTGGCCTTCCTGTGTAGTGATATTTTTTCTTCTCCCCTTGCTTGCGTGGGGCTTCTCTGGCTACTCCGAGTTCCTCCCCCGTTCCGAAAACACACATGGTAGGTTACTTGAAGACTTGAGAATTGTCTGTTGGTGTTAATGTGAATGTTTGTTTGTTGTTGTTGTCGCGACCTGCCAAAGTATGCTTGTATCTCAAGTTTGAGCTCCCAAGTTAAAGCCAGAAAAAATGGTTTGTCAAAAAACTCATATTTGAAGGAACGATTGTAGCTATCTTAGTAAGACGTTTTGGAAACGTGCTTCCATTGTAACTACTTGTAGGTATAAATGTCATATGTCCCAATCCTTTTGGAATTTGCACCAAAGGGTGGGGATCGGTTTTTGAGTGCGATAAACCCAAGCGCGACAGAAAGAGAAAACTCAAGGGATGGCACTTGTCAAGACATTAAGCAAACATACTCCAACCCATTTTTCGGAACACCCATCAATTTCAGTTGCAGAGCACATAACCAGAAGCAGCTGTTATCTCTTTTCTGCTTTAGGCTCCCACCGCTCACACCGAGGAGTGCGCTCCCCGCGTCAATGATTTAAATAGACAATGAGCATGTGACAACCTTTGAATATCACACTGAGGAGAATGTAAATGAAACAAAGGCCAGAAAGAGCACACACACACACACACACACTGAAGCACAGTAGCATTAGTCCTATGTTGCGCTTCCTCTGTGTTATCTCAAGTCGATGTAAACACATTGCCTCTGCTGCCTGTTGGCTTCCTGTGCAACACTCAGGGAGGCTTTAATGGCTGAGCTCATGACCACGCAGTAAAACATCTTCTTTCTCAAACAACTGGAACGTTATGCCAGAAAAAAACGAAAACCAACCTCACAACCTACTGATATGTCGATTTGTCCACTGGTTTGGGCAAAGTCTTGGTTCTTTACTGAGTTCAATAGCCTCAAGCAGCATATCATGCACTGTCTGCATGGTCACTCAAAGCCAATATAGTGCCCCGGTTGGCTGAGCTCAACGAAGCAGTATTCAGCATATCAGGACTGTCTGCGTGGTCACTTGAAGCCAACATACCGGCACCTATGTGTGAATTCCAGGTATTCCGTCTCATTTCTGTGGTTCAGTGAGGAGCACGGCGTCATCGTAGCAATTCTGAATGTTTGTTTTTTTTCCCAACAGTCAGTAAAGTTGTCGATCTTGTCTCAACTTGTCTTTTCAAGTGCATACTTAGCAAGCCAAACAACGTAAATACTCTGTCACTCGTCCCAACATGCGCGGCTTCTTGTGGTTGCCGCACACCTGAATGTATACATGGTCTTGCCAGAGGCATGGCCGCTTGATTGTGGGCAGTCCCAAACAGGATGATCTCGCTGTCGAAAGAATTCCCTGAGGGAGATCGGTGTCACAGTTGCTCTGTGTTCCCGGCTTGAACCCCAGCAGACACGGCCGTAAAAGCAAGTCACCATATTGATTCCCTTGCCTAATTTATTCATCAATATTTCCAAGCTGGCTCCCAAGAGCTTTGGCTGGAGCACACAAATGCTCATATCAGTATGTGAGGGGGGATGGTGGGGATAAGAGTTTGCTTGCTGCCAGCTGACAACATTTGGGTCAAGGACCAGCATGTCACGTTTACAGCAGCCGGTCAGCACCCTTGCGAAACATTCCAGCACAGTGACGTGAAACACCAAGATGCACTGAATTCTCTTTTTAGAATTGTGTGCTTGTGAATACCTTCCTTCTACCCAGGAGACTTGTGGAGGCTGCAAAACGAACAGTGTGCTGTTTGTCCTGCAACTTAACACAGACAGCATTCACCTTGGAAAAGTTTACAGGACCACACCCTTGAAAGGTTCTGTTAAGCTTTTCAGCCCTCAGGGAAGGAAGCATGTTTTCTTTCCTTAGGCTGCCCTCTGGTGGGGCCTCAGCTTTCCTTTTGTATTTGGTCAATATTCATGAACTGACCCGTGTTTAGTTACTATAGAATAAACACTCTTAGGATCTTTTAACCCTCAAGTCCATTTAATTAATAATAAAAAATGTTTTAAATACATGTAGGGATTATCATCCATCAAGGAGAAATCCTCATTACACTGCAGCGTAGAATTTAGATTAAGATTAGGAATGGGGGATCATATTAGGTCCTTATTTATTTATTTATTTATTTATTTATTTATATATATTTTTTTACTAGCCATTAGTACTAAGTAAATCAAGTTTAGGTGTTCATACTGATGGTTGTACAAATTTGAAACCCAAATGCAGTGATGTGGTTAACCTGAAGATGGCGCCACACAGTCTTGTTTTCCCAAATTCAAGTAACAAACATGCACTATAATTTCATTTATACAGTTTATCAGCAAAAAAAAAAGATATATATTTGTGGGTAAGAAGTCCTTTAAATTGGAGTTTGTATCAGAACATCAGTCCAGTCTACGCTGTTGTATTGCCAACATGACAATTTTATTCACACACAATGTCGAGGTTGCTAGGGAAATGTGATGTTTTGCTATTTTACAAGATGGTTTTGAGAAATCTTTTCAAAGTTCCCATTGACTTCTAAATCAGGTGTGTCCAAACCCTCTGTAGCGTTATCAGGCTTCTTCTTGAAAGTAAAGTTGTAAAGGAGTACTCCGTGTTTGTCTTGTAGGTGTTTTGATGCCCTGATGGTGTACTTCCAAGCCGGCAGGAAGGAAGAGCCTTACGTGACCATCACCAGGAAGATTTACTTGAAGAGGGGCGAGGGCACGCTCACAGAGTGCGAAGTCAGCCGCTCCGAGCGCATGCTGGCCACGCACAGAAACGCCTTCAAGCGCACCACCGTCATCCAGGCCTTCCTGGGCTCCACTCCGCAGCTCACACTTCAGTTGTACGCCACTATCCAGGAGAAATACATCCTCCCCATTCGACGTAAGATCATTAAGGTTATTCAAGTTGGAAGTCAAGTCATTAACTATCATGTTGGAATTTGGGTAGGCATTCTCTCGTCACCTGTCCTTCCAGCTACAGGTAAACGTCGATACAGATCATTGTGACAAGTGACCACTTTTTTTCTGAGAACATCCTATCTGAAGTCAGTTTTAATGCATTTTTGGTTCCCCTGATATTTCATCCCAAAATTCAATATTAGGCCTATCTTGATAATTACTACCGTAAATGGACTTATGATACAAAATGGATACCATAGTTTTAGCTGACTCTCTCAGTGGTCATTTACACGTGTGTTGTTAATGTTTATTGTCATCAACATTCAGTCAGCTAACTAAGCTATTGTCAAACTACGGCAATATCTTTCTGTATAATTTCATTGCTTGTTTATGCACTAGTGTCTGAGGTTTTGCGGGAATGTTGGCAGAAGCCACATTCCACTTAGCCAGCCCTTACCCATCAGCTGCTCCCAGAGTCCCGCAGGCCAAAAAGGTCCTGGACTCAGCTTGACGGCACCCCTACTGCCCGTGTCCACCAGCGGGTTTGGGGATTGCCGCCACGACAGGCACCACCATCTGTGACGAGGAAACGTGTCCAATATCAGAACACTACTCGGGAGTCCCCCCCCCAATCACAGAAATAACAGGACGAATAGTACAGTTGTGCGGAAGACCGTGTTTGCCCAGATGCATGAAAGAGGAAGTGTGTGCCACTTAAATGATGTCATGACTTGAGCAAGAGTTCACCAAGTTGTTGTGAAAGCTTAGTGTTTTCTTGTTGAGTCTCTTTAAGTTGTCGCGTATTCTCGGTTAGACGTGACGCACTGTAACTTGTAACACTTTGTCAGCATATTTTGTTGTGAAAGCCTGACTTGTCAAGTGACTTGTTACTCGTTCAACTTGAAGGTTGAGAGATGTTGTTTACATACGACAACTCTCCCGCCACAGAGAGGTCGCTAATTGACGGCTAGCTTAGCGTGCTGGAGTTTTTTGTCCCACCTTGGCTCGAGATCTGAGGATCTGCTGAGTATGTCAAACTTTTAAGCAGCACAACAATGTCAATTTGAGCTGCTAAATTATCTTCTTGGCATGTCGTATTTTTAAATCAGGCTCAGAGTGATTGCAAGGAATGATTCAATATTCAATCCTATTTTTATTAATTCGTCAAATAAAGTTTTTTAGTTGACTAAATAATGATAAAATGGAAAGAGGTTAGTACAATAAAATAATTCGCGTGGTTTGGGCTAATGGGGCTTGATAAGAAGGTTTTTATTAATTTATTATAAGGCTTTTGACCGAGACATACTGTATGAGGAAGATGTGCTCTGCGATTAACACAATCTTTTCTTGTTGTAGTGACTTTGATGATCATCACCAAGATCTCCATCATATACGGGGCCCTGGTGTGCAGTGTCCTGGCCGTCCAGATCCGTTATGACGACTACAAGGTGCGCTTCCGTCCGTCCGCCTACCTGTGCATGATCCTGTGGCGGGGCCTGGAGATCACCACACGCATCACCGCCCTGGTTCTCATGAGCACAGCACTCACCCACTGGGTGATCCTAGTGGGCATGGCCAACTTGATCTTCTTCTTCTTCCTGCCCTGGGCCGAGTTCTGGGCCAAGAAGGGCTCACTGGCCAAGGACGTGGAGAAAAACTTCTCCAAGCTGGGCACAGTGATAGTGCTGTGCTTGTTCACGCTCCTCTATGCATGCATCAACGTCTTCTGCTGGTCGGCCGTGCAGCTGGACCTCAGCCACGGAGAGCTCATTGACCGCAAGCAGCACTGGGACCGGCTAGCCATTTATTACAGTGCCCGCTTTGTCGAGAACCTGCTCCTCATCACACTGTGGTACTTCTTCAAGTCGGACTTCTACGAATATGTGTGTGCGCCGCTGCTCGCCGTCCAGCTGCTCATCTGCTACAGCCTGGCCGTGCTCTTCATGCTGCTCTTCTATGAGTTCTTCCACCCGTGCCGCAGCCTCTTCCGGCACAACATCCACGACTGCCTGCGTTGCATCTGCTGCCGTCGAGGAGCAGGCCAGGGCGCAGGCCAGACGAGGAAGATGGCCCCGTCCTACTCCACGGCCGCCACCATGGTGCTGATGCCCGACGAGCCCCGTGAGCTGCTGGACCCTCGGAACCTCAACAGCGACACGGAGCAGCAGGAGACGGACATCCTGGATGACATCACGGAATATGCCTGAGATCACAATCGTAGGAGCACCCGCTAGTGGCAATGATTTCCAACCCGGTGCCGCGCTACATTGGAGAGCCATGATAGCTCATCAGGTGCGCTGCAACAAATGATTCCATTTCACTCAAATGCTCTGAAAATGACCACAAATCATGTCTTTGTTCATCTATGACAGTGACATAGAGTGAGGGTGGTGCAACAAATAATACAGTAATCTTTCATACAGTGGTGCCTTGATGTACGCATGTAATTTATTATGACCAGGCTCCTAACTCAACTGTAACGTAAACATTTTTTCCCCATTGAAACGAATGAAATTGCCATTAATTAATTTCCCCAAAATAAACCCAGATTTTGTAATCTAATTTTTAAAGAGAAAAATGCTATTACAATACTTTATAAATATTAATTAGATACAATGAAACCAGCAGACAGACATACAGATGTCCCGTACATGGTTCTGCGAATGTCTACATGTGTTGCTGTACGGTTTGTGTTCAAATATCAGTTTCTTGTTTTTGTTTCCCATTGAGATTAGCCTAATCTGAGAGTGGCATTAGCTTGAAAACTTTTTGGGGGGAAAATTGTGGACCATTAGCCAAAGTGCTACTAATTGTGCAGTGAGCTACGACTCATGCTATGTACCAAGTTGCTGCTCACAAGTCAGTCAAAAATTCAATTGAGTCACTTGTAAATCAAGGCAACACGGTACTGTTGTTTTAGTCACAATTAGACTAACATTTAAGCAATATTAAGAGCCAATTTTCAATTACAGTCGTGGTTTATTCCAATAAATTCCCAGTAAGTCCCGTGAAAGGTACATACAGCGTAAACTCTTAACATGTTCCGCGATTGACCCATGTTTAGCTCCTCCCCATCATACAAAGCTTGTTCTCCGTTATTATCTATCACTTAAAATTATGTCCTAAAGATAATTTGGCTGGATTGGATTTGATAATTTAACAGCGCTTTGGCGCCATCTTGTGGCACCTCATGTCATACATGCAAATGTTAAAATCCTGATCTCAATCTGTATTGATTTAGCACAGGTAAAACCAGTCCACTTACTTCAACACCAGCTGTTTTTGAATGGCAACCAGTGGATATAAAGGTTCATTGGACTTTTGACTCACTCGCAGAAAAGTATTTGATTATTTTGTCACTTAACGTTGCTGGCATAGATAGATGGTGATGCTATATTAATGCGAATAATGGAAAATATATTTGTAGTAAATGAATGATGTGAATTAAAATGTTCGGAGTGAAACTTCTCCCAACACACGTATGTGCCTTGGCACAGTGGTTGGGAATCACTGAATCAAACCTAGGGAAAAATGCTCAGTGGCAAGTATGTAGTACTAATGTAATAATGTGGTCATTACTGTCATAGCACACTGAGAGCTGTTTCTAATATTTTGAACCAAAATGACATCATTCATTAACTCCCATTTTGTTCAAGTCATATTTAGATGTATATGTTTTTTAAAGGACTCATTATACACTACTGCACTCGGGCCAATTTGTTTACCTTAAATGTTGTGTTATAGTCACAAATGAAATGTTTAATAGACTGGTACCACTGTGTTGCACTGGATAGGTGTTTCTCGTACATCAAGAAATTAGCATATTGTAGAAAGGTAGATTAAATAAAACAGTGATGGTTTTTTTTTTGTGTGGAGTCATAAAATGTATTAAAAAAAAAAATACAATTATGAAGGCAAATTTCTACCTAATTTGTCCATTAGTGATAATGCTAATGGTTACTTATTTCATATTGTATTTGGGGTTTTGATGAGCTCTCATCTGTAATCATCCAAATTCTGAATGATAAAAACTGTAATGTGGGTGGGAATTGTAGTATTTTGACCCTGCCAAAATACTCAAGATACTGCAAGATACCACAACCACAATATTGTTACTTTACATCTTGTTACTTGACGTCAAAAGTGAGCATTTTTATCTGTGTAACTCTTTTTATTATACAGATGTACCTATCCAAAAACACATATATCAGTGAACTATTTCTGTTGCCTTTCCCACCGAAGTCGATTTTGCAAGAATGTACACTACTCGGGACAAAGAATGCTTTCAGAGTGGACCGCGTCCAAAGCAGGTGTGCGGGGGATTGTGCGCCAAAAAGTGCAGCTCAGTCGTATTGCACAAACTCTGTAAGAGGTCAGATTCTAAGGAATTAACCTTTCTTGCCTGCTTGTCGAACTGCTTGGACCGGCTGCGACGCATGCCTCGCCTTGTTAAAAACTGGTTTATTGTTCGGGCAAACGTGACAGCAAGATCTGTGGGAAACAAGAGTTGTTTTGAGTTAAAGAGGCAAACACCATGAAAACAAACATGATTGATGAGCAGAACAGCAAGAAAATACACTACTTGCAGAAGGTTTGGGATGTTTGGATTCAAGGTGAACATTTCAGAGGCACAACAACCTGCAAAGGTTTCCTCAGAAAGTTACAAAAGAGATACCGGTGGAAAGTGAACGTCGATGAAAATTCTCATCGATAAACCACCATTTGTGAAAATTTGACGTTTAGCTGCTTGTTAAAAGAAAAAAAAAAGACCTGAAGCATAAAATTGTTAGACTTCCAAAGCCTTAGAAAAGGTCAACTTTAGTTGACCTCTTGACGGTTAGATTGAGTTTTAAGTCCATTGTAAATCTTCACTCCAGAAAGTCAAGTATCATTAACATTTTGTGAGTAGTGTAGACTGAATGTCAATCAGGTCGAAAAAGATAACCATTTTAAAAAGTAATTATTATGGTTTTGTAATGACAAGTCCACTTGTCACAATGTAGAACAAAGTTAATGTGACCTTTCTGCCACTGAATGAGCTTCTATTTTGATTTCTCACCATTTTACCGATAAATGTTTATGGAGTTTTTTTGCATCCAGTGCCTTGACTACTTTATTGTTGACTTGAAACCTTAATAAAATAAACCCTCTATATTTAAAACAAGTTGCTTCGAGTATAAAGTCCTGTTGATGTGATGTTTCAGCAGCTATTTTTAAACATCTTCCATTCATTAAGGTTTCTCACACTTCCTCATTTCTCCACTGTCGGACTTCCTGTCTTATCGGAATGCAGTCCTTCAGCTCCTGAAGGGAATACTGCACCTTTTAAGTTTCCTCAATTCCACTCTGCCTTTTCTGTGTGTGTGTGTGTTTTACTTCCTTGTATGTCAGATCACTGACACTTGGGGGAGGAGCCTGCAACCTTTAAAAGTGGAGCGGTGTCACGTCTGATGTGATCCCACTGCAGGTGTTCAACATGGCCAACTGGATTATTAACAATGGTGTTTCTTGTGTCACACTGGTGAGCTGCATCATATTTGCACTACAAATGACATAAATGAGCATGTTTGACCAGTTTTTGGGGGTTTTCTTTGCAGGTGGTGTGGATGGGCATCAACATCTTCCTCTTTGTCTGGTTTTATCTTTTCTATGACTTGGGAGATCAGTTCTTTTACACGCGCCATCTCTTAGGGGTGAGAACTTCCCAAAGAAATTGTAATTCCCCATATTCTCCCAAGTCCCTGAGAGTCTGTCTCATGACGTTTTATTTTTTTGTGGGTCACCGCAGTCAGCTTTGGCCTGGGCCAGGGCCCCCGCTGCCGTGCTCAACTTCAACTGCCTGCTGATCCTCCTTCCTGTGTGTCGTAACCTGCTGTCCCTCATACGTGGCTCACTCGTGGTAAGATGCACATTTTATATACCAGTTGTTTTGTTTGTTAAGCCTTATAGATGGCACTCTCTGTTCGTCATAGGGCTAGCAAAAGTGCCACCTAGAGGAATAAAAAAAATAATACAACTGGTTCATGAAGCAATTTTGAAGCTTCATTTTCCCGTCGCAAATTTTTAATGTGAGTCATCACTCATGCTTGCACTAAAATTAGGGTTGGACATTCAATTATATGATTGACGTTTTGTGATTATGTCACTGCTGTACATTATTCATTTTAAAGCTAAAGTGAAATATTTGGGTTCTTTTTTCTCATTCAGTGTTGCAGTCGTAGCTTGAGGAAGCAGCTGGACAAAAATATTGACTTCCACAAGTTGGTGGCTTACACAATTGCTCTGATGACAGGTGAGATTGTCAGGCAGGAAAAAAAACAAGATGTACTGATAACAGATGATTAGGTTATGGGAAACGGGACATTCAATTGCTTAATGTGTCATCAGGTCATCAGGCGTGTCCATTATCTCTTTTGCTTTATCAAGGAAGTGCACAACTGATGAAGAACTGATATTTTAGGAAATACAAATCATAAAAAGCTGTATGCAAATGAGTTTATAACAGATTATTTTTTTTTTAGGTTTAAAAATGATGAAATCTTATAATATGACAGAGTCTTATTACACAGTGATGGTCAGACCGAAAAGAGGTGAATGACCATTTAAATATTGACCCAAGGTGATTCTACTCATCAAGCGTAACTTCTCAAATGCTTTTAACCTGATGATGTACGTACTACATAATCAAACTTGTGGTCATACACTGCAAAAACTGGCCTTAATATTTGGTACCTCAAAACAAGTGTGTGCTGTTGTTTGTCATAATCGAACCATATGGCTTCTCTGTGTGGTGCCCCGACAGCCGTTCACATCATCGCCCATCTTCTGAACGTAGAGTGGTACAACAACAGCAGACAAGGCGTTTACGATGAGCTCAGCACGGCGCTGTCCAATCTGGAAGACACCAACAACACCACCTACCTCAACCCCAGTCGCATAACAAGCCTCGTGAGTCACACTCTACATTGCTTTTTGCATTAGTTTTCTCTAATAATGATGCATGTGTCAAATCGAATTTAAAATAATGACATGTAAAGTATTTTTAAATTCAATGTTTTTACATAAAGAAATAAAATTAAAAAATACTATTTGGTATTTTCTTCAATTTCTACTAAATATTATTTAAACTAAACAATAAAATCCAGATAAATACTCGATTATATATTGCTGAATTTATTTTATTGTTTATGTATTAAGTTTAAATCTTCAAGGTTAAAACGTCATATTTTAAATATAAACACCCATGCTTAAAATAAATAAATATTGACATAAAATGCATTTTTAATTATCTTGTACTGTGTGTAATTGTATAATTATTTATTTGTGTATATATATATTATTTTTTGCTGTTGGCTCTTTTATGGGCATTCCTAATGAAGTTGTGTTTGTGTGTCAGGATCTGCAGCAAATTCCCACTTATTTTGTGTTCACCACCATTGCCGGCATCACGGGGGTCATCATCACCCTGGCCCTCATCCTCATCATCACCTCATCCATGGAGGTCATCCGCCGCAGCTACTTTGAGGTCTTCTGGTACACGCACCACCTCTTCATCATCTTCTTCGCCGGCCTTGTCATTCATGGTGCCGGGTAGGTGAACGCCCACCGTGCCCTCCCTTCTCTCTCTTCTGTCTCGTTTGCCAATAAATCTTTGCGTGTCCTCTTCAGGCGCATTGTCAGGAGTCAGCAAGACACCGCACAGCACAACTTTACCATCTGCAAAGACCGCATCGCTGAGTGGGGGCGAGTTCCTGAGTGCCCAGTACCACAGTTTGCAGGGGGCTTTCCACAGGTTGGTCTCTTGATTTGGAGAACTTTGTGAGAACAGTGTGAGGGGTGACTGTCTAACGAACTATACTCACAACATGTTAGGGATGAAGCAGTTGAACTTTACAGGTTCAGTCAGAGACACTTTAAATTCTGCTCAGCAGACTCCCATTTGTCAAGATGTTGAATGGCTTCACTTATTTGTAGCCAATGTTACGGTGACGCGCCGATGATTAATCACTGACATTGGTGGTATGTTTTCCAGTTGTCAAATCGCTCCAAATACAAGCTTGTTCACTGACTGTATTTTTTTGCTTTGACTTACAAGCATAAACTTGAGACGTGATGTGGCACTGACAATAAGCAGCAATTAGGCAAATTGTGAACAATCTATCAAAAAAGACATTTCAAGCTGTAATGCTACTCCCAGTTTTTTCAAACTCAATCAAAAAATAGGATTGCACGTTGTGTATAAAACAACCACTGGTTATTTGCCTTAGGAAAGGCCGCTTAGCTTACTGCTAACTAAAATGCAAAACACCATTGGTATGCTAATAGTTAGCATCGATAGTCGTAGAAGCAAAATATCGATGAACACAAACGGTGGAGCGACTCCTATTGACAAAAAATATAAGCAGGGGTGGACAGCAACAACATTTTGCAGAGGTGGTTGTGAAGTGCTCATTCTTTTCCCCAAGCCACCAACCTCATGGATGAACTTAGACTAGCTCATCATTCATAAAAGTAGAAATGACATTTTGATTTTCTTACCCAATTATTTTTTTATTTCCTAATTACATTGGCATAGCAGGGCTATACAATGGCAGCTTATCAAAGCTGTGTAAAACAATATAATAACAATGATCCTCTTATTTTTCCCAGACATGGATGTGGGTGATCGGGCCAATGATTCTGTACCTGTGTGAGAGGCTGTTGCGTTTAGTCCGATACTTGCAGACAGTCCGATACCGAAAGGTAATGCTTGAAGTTTCCACCGAGCGATCTTGTTCCAGCTCATCTTTCATTTTTTAAATTTTTTTTTTTTACCTAGATCGTAATGCATCCGTCTAAGGTGCTGGAGTTGCAGCTAGTCAAGAGCGGCTTCAAAATGGACGTGGGCCAGTACGTGTTCCTCAACTGCCCGGCCATCTCTCAGCTGGAGTGGCATCCGTTCACCATGACCTCGGCCCCCGAGGAGGACTTCTTCAGCGTACACATCCGTTCGGCCGGAGACTGGACCGAAAAACTCATCAGCATCATGCAGCAACTGCCCGAGGGCGGGCAAGGGCCCAAGTCAGTTCATTTCAAATGTTTTGCTACCATTATGTGAGAGGTGCTAACTGAGCCGCCAACTAGTTACTAATATGGAGAAATGTAATTGGTGCTAATGCTGCATTGCATTAGCCGCATTTATGTTACTACAGAGAGAAAGAGTTATTCACATTAATTGATATTTTGTCCAATCCAATTTTATTCGAACAGTAGTCTCGAATATTGTGCTTGATTGCCGAAATGAGCAAATTCCGGCTCAAAATATTTACCAATGCCGAGACGATTAATTGTGTTAGTGCTGAGAGACAAGCGTTATTGCAAATCAAAAATGATTATGTGAATGCGAGGCAAGAATTTAGCATTTGACTCTATTACTATTGTGTGTCTAAAATCTTTGGTTTGTAAATACTGAAAGATAATTATTCACAAGGTAAGATAATACTGACAAATGAGATTGCTATTGTGTTTACTTTGCACTGGTGTGGAACTTTCACTGCATCATACAAGGAGCTGTCTAAAATGAAGCATCAGGGTCCAAATTCAGTGCTGCCCTGAGATAGTATGAGTCGAATAGGTTCTGTGACAGTGTCACAAAATGGGTCACAAATCATTTTCCTTCTTGAAATCAATGTGACTACCGTAATTTTTGGACTATAAGTCGCACCGGAGTATAAGTCGCACCAGCCATAAAATGCCCAAAAAAGTGAAAAAACCCATATATATGTATAAAAGTCGCTCCTGAGTATAAGTCGCCCCCCCACCCAAACTATGGAAAAAAAACGCGACTTATAGTCCGAAAATTACGGTAGAAATTATTTGTTCCACCCTGCTACCAAAACCAACTTCTTTTTTAACAAAGAGAATAGCACTTGATTGTATCGTACTTTAGAATTAGAATGTGTTGACCAGTTGTGGACACTGGACAGAGTAATTCCGACAGTGTTGTACGATAAATTGAATTGCAGCATCAAATCTGTTTAATTCTTCATATTTTAGTGTTATCACAACTTGAAAAGTGTGGTCACGAGTATCTCAAGGCACCATTTAGTAGTAGCGGCATTTATTGGTTTTGTAGGGCGAAATAGGATCTTGACATTGGTGCGTGTTTTTTTGTTGCCCCTATCAGAATGGGTGTGGACGGGCCCTTCGGTACGGCCAGTGAGGACGTGTTCGACTACGAGGTGGCCATGCTGGTGGGTGCGGGAATAGGCGTCACTCCCTTCGCTTCCATCCTCAAGTCCATCTGGTACAAATTCAAGGAGTCGAACCCAGTTCTGCGCACGCGAAAGGTAACTCACAACCGCAACACAATGTTGCTCGTTTTTGCTTTTATTGTCATTACGCAGAATGACATCTTTTGTCTGCGCTTTGATTTGGAAACGGAATGTTTTGACACGCCTGGATCATGGCTGCTTTCAATTGAGGGGAAAAAAAGAAAGAAAACATTCTGTCAAATATCAAACTCCATTTAAATTATTTGCCCACTCCTGCTACGTGAGGCCTTGAGATATGAGTGACTGATATTGGGGTTTGTTTTGAAATATGAGCCATCATTGGGCCAGTTTTTGAACTCAATTTACAGATGAATGGCATTTCCATTCTTCCCAAGATGATTTGCAATATGACTGTTTTGACTTACGAGCGTGGTCACAGAACAAATCAAGGTGTATCTCAAGGCACATACATTGTCCATGTTTAGATTTACTTCTCCATGTTTTGAATGCTGACCATATATGTCACACAAATCTACCATTGCCTATTGATCATTTTTTGTTCGGGCTGAGTTACTTAGTCCCACGCTGACATTTTCAGTTGTCTAAATGGAGCAAAGTGCCCACATGGGCACACCTTGATCCTCATTAAGTCATTAAAACAAGTGCCTCATTGTTGTTATTTATTCATCCGTTACTTCCTGGTTACAGATCTACTTTTATTGGCTGTGCCGAGAGACAAGTGCCTTCGAGTGGTTTGCCGACCTGCTACAGCACCAAGAGAGGGAGATGGAGGAGAGGGGCATTGGAGATTTTCTCACTTACAAGCTCTTTCTGACCGGATGGGATCAGAGTCATGTATGTGCTTGTCAAAGTGAAAACTGTTTGGGCCCGTGCATGATTTTTATTTGCAATTTGAAGCCCACTCTAGTGGACTGTTATCTTGCGTGCTCATGTCATCTCTTTCTGTTTCCACAAGGCCAATCACGCCATGGTGCACTTTGACGAGGAGACCGACGTGGTCACTGGACTCCGACAGAAAACTCACTATGGAAGACCCAACTGGGATAAGGAGTTTGAACAAGTCCGCAAAGAGAACCCCTCGTAAGACATTCATTTATCTTCGCCCTGTGAATCACCAAACAAAATCATGCATTGCCTACAATCTTCCATCTTTTACATTTCATCTTCAGGGCCGTGGTGGGAACATTTTTGTGTGGTCCGTTGGCTTTGGCCAAGGTCTTGGAAAAGAAATGCGCCAAATACTCAGACGTGGACCCGCGCAAGACAAAGTTCTATTTCAACAAGGAGAACTTTTAAGATGGGGAAAAACAGAAGCAGCGATTTCCTTGAAGCAAGACCTGTTGGGGAATGTTGCTCATTGCTAATTAAGGCAGACTCACCCGCGTGTCGAAAGCACACACGCAAAAAAAACCCCAACAACCTTTCATGACAATGCTGGGCATGTTGCTCCACTGGTCTTCTCTCTTTACCACTTGGTTTTGATTGTTTATGCAAACATACTTAGAGAACAGGGTTTTCTTTATAAAATGAGTGCGCGTTTATTCCAAAAGCCAGAAAATTGTGCGTGAAGTCAAAGCCAGAAGTTGCAGTTTTAGTTGTAATAGTAACAGGATAAGATTACGCTATTGCAAGCAACAAAAATAGTCAACATTTTAAAACAACATAACCATGTCATCAGGGAAAGGTCTTCATTTTTTAAAGTAATAAAATTGCACTTGGGAAAACCAATCAGATTTTAAGATGAGAATGTTTTAAATTATAAATTCCATACTATTATGAAAAAAGTAGTCTTTCTAAAATATAATGAGGCAGGTGTCACATTATTGGGAAAATCTAAATTTAAAAGATTGAGTGGAAAAAAAGTTGGATATTTAAAACAATACTCACAATAATCCGTAAAAGATGATTAGTATAGTTCCAATATTACAAGAAAGGTCGATTTAAAAATTATAACGACTTAAGATACATTGAGAAAGTTGTCATTTAAAGAGTCAGAATATTACCTAACAGTGGTAATTGAAAAAAAGTGATATTTATGATAAAAAAGTATTGAAAATGATATACAATGAGAAAATAGTAAAATATAACAGTCGCAATGTTACTAGGGGGAAAAAAGCAATTTTAAAGAGTAGTTCCCAAAATCTGTTACAAAAAGTCAAATGAAAAGTAAAATTATTGCAATTTTAAACAAACGTAACGCTAACACAAAAAATATTTTTGGGCTGTGTCGCTTAATTGAACAATAAAATAAAAACTTTGAAAGAATTTCCCCAAGAGTAGTTTGGGGCCATGAGCTTTGTTCCCTTTCACACCAGAATTTGAAGTACAGTTACTTTTTTATTGTGTCATGAATGTTGCAAAGTACAATACCTCTGTATCTTTTGCCAAATTTTCCACTTTAGCATTTTGACATATGTTCAATGACATGTGAAGGTAAACTTAGGCACTTTGTTTTTGTAAATATGAAGAGCACTGATTTCCAATAAGTTTTTAATTCATGATTGTACACTGGCGGTTCCTGCCAGATAAAACCTATGATTCACTGTTGCGTGCTGTCAAAATAGTTTTATACAGTTCTGAGACGGAAGTAGTGCACCGGGAAAAAGGAGGCATCATATGGCGTGCGGTTAATGATCTACGGAAGTCAAGAACTCAAGTTCTATTATTGTGTCTATGCTTCTGTTAAATAAAGAAGTGCTCATGTTTTAAGTAGCTTTGTTTTATTGATGAGAAGTTGGGGGAAAACAAAGGACGATGTGGTAATATTTGTGGTCACACATTTTGGGTTGGACGTCATCAAAAAAAAAAGAAAAAAAAAACAAAAAAGGACATGAGAAAAAATTTACCTATACAACCATCTAAACTAATGAGACAAATTCAGGTGGAGGTCAGACTCCAAGTTCTAAAAGAAGAAAAAAGTCAAAACATAATAGATCATTAAACAGAAAAATACAGAAGTGTGAAGATGCCAATGTGGAGTAAGTATTTTTCTTAGACTGGCTAATTTATACTTTGTACAATCCTTGTACATGCATGAGCTTTTGTTTTAAGCACTTGGCCTACATGAAACCAATATGTTCAAAAATAAAGTAAAATTATTTATTCGTATGGATTTATTATGGCTGCAGCACATGATTTTTGTTCAGCATTTCCCCCCATAATGCATTATGGAATAAAACCATGCTGAACGAAAACTATGCAATGCAGTCACAATAAAACCATCAAATTATGAATAAACAATTTTACTCAAGTTACTTTTTGAACATATTGGTATATTGTGGGCCAAATGTTGAAAACACAATAAAATGTTGTCAGTGACTATACCACGCATGTCAAGGTGCCAACTGCAGCACTTACCTGCCCCCTTACGCACCACCGCAGGTGGCAATCAAGGTGCGCCGGTGGTTTTCTGGATCTGTTCTTTGAGGATGAGGATGCTCTGCCTCTGCTCGGGGGGCAGCATGGCGATCTGTTCTGGCGTCAGCTGGAGAACTTGCATGATCAGGGCAGCCTGAAAAAGGGGGCGCAAAGCAGATGTATAACGATATGGCAGCACAATGCTCTCGATAGGCAAGTGCTTTTAAAACTTGGAAAAGCTCCACGCCAGCTTTCCAGTTTCTATATTAGTATGACCTAAGAAAAAGAAGATGGAAGAATAATACACATGAATGTAAATTACAGGGAACAATTGTTTCTTTGAGCCAGTGGCGGACTAGCAACACTACCACCTGAGACTCATTTTGCGCCCGCAAGATCATCCCTATGCAACGCCCACCTTCTCTTGGTCTTGTGTGGAAACTTGGTTTTGAGCTGGACTGAAGCCGCCACCTCCTGCTCCCGAAGGAGGAACTCCCGAAATTACAGGACCCTGTGGAGACAACCAAGGTGGACATTTGCAGTGCTGATCAGCCATGTAATGATTAGCCAGGCTGGACAGACGGCTCATTGGGGAGGTCAATTAACCGCATTAAACACGAGTTACCTTGTTCGTGGCACTATCAACCACAGTACAAACCAAGCATGTGCAATGCAACAACCCGCATACATAAGCGTATGATTTAGATGGAA
This sequence comes from Syngnathus typhle, assembly GCF_033458585.1. NCBI lineage: Eukaryota > Metazoa > Chordata > Actinopteri > Syngnathiformes > Syngnathidae > Syngnathus > Syngnathus typhle. The sequence continues at coordinate 9,632,909 of NC_083738.1, read as the reverse complement.
TGTTTGTGCTATTTGACCGTTGCCGCTTGACCGCCACAAGGCATTGATGATTTCTTGTGCCTGTGATGAGCAACATTTTTCACAGCCCTGTTGGTTCAGCCATGTTGGACAGTCTGCTTTGGAACGGACGGACGGAGGCGCTGAAGATGAGGAGAGAGGAGCATCGTGTACCCACAACTTGAGTTGGTGTTTGGAACTGAAGCGGATATAAATGTGGCCTTAATCTCTGTATTCGTCAATGGACGCTGCAGCCGATTGTTTATTTTTCAAATCTTGCTTACAATCCTCACAATGGTTTTGGGATGTGCTGGAGCCTATCCCAGCTGTCTAATGGCCGTGGGTGGTACAATTGATGAATAACAATTTTTCTAATATTATAAAACAAAACAGGACATTGTCATTATGATTGTTGGCTGGCTGGACATGTTCGGTGTTCATGTCATGTTGTCTTAATGGGATAACAATAGAGACTGAGCCCTCAAGCTGATCACAATACAAGATGACTTTAGTAGGGAACCACACAAAAAAGAAGCAAAAGGACAGAGAGGAACAGACGTTTACCGGCCGTGCGGGCAGGGGTGCGTTGGGGCCCATGTTGTGGGGGATGGGGCCTTGCATTGCTCCCGCCATGGGAACTCTCTGGCCTGCCACGGGGCCGCGGGCGTCCATCGCTCTGGGATCACGACCTGTACGAATTTGCCCAAACACTATTAATGCAAATAATGCTGTGCGACCAAATAAGCCATTATTGGCAGGCTTTTGTAACAGACTTTTCTTTGAATGCTACTACTTAGGTGTGAACACATAAGATACGAGCAATAAATTCGTTTCCTGATATGTAGTGTGAAAAGTTTTATTTAGCCAAAAGCAATGCCATCCTCATGCAGCATTTAGATGTCAAATAACTATGTTGAAGTAAGTTGAGAAGTTTTATTAAAAGGTAGGGCTATCTATGCCAAGTATTGTGCTTAAGTGGAGGTTCCTTTTTTTCTTATTAATTTTCATTACGTGTGTGGGGCTGGAAAATGTATTTTTCCTAAAAGATTGTTATGTGCGGATTTTTGAGGGAATAAATCCTTTCGATCCATTTAGCAGTAAGGCTTTTGCGAGTAATGAGCAGTGACTACTCTCGAATGCAAAAGACACTTCGACTGACCTCTGGCTTCCATCGGCAGTCCCCGCTGCTCCATCATCGGAGGCCCTCTGGGGTCACCCATCATACTGCGTGGTTCACCCATTGGCGGCCCTCTCATGTCTATTGGTGGCCCTCGCATATCCGGCGGCGGTCCGCCTCCCATTGGGCCCATGTGCACCGGAGGTGGGGCGTGGGGCGGAGGCGCTCCCATGTAGCCTCGGCTAAATGCAAAGTTTTGATACTGATGAAAAAAAAACTGCAAGTCTTATCAGTGAAAGACTCAGAGTGGGCAACTCATACAAACTACAGTAGAACCTCAGATCTCAACGCAAATTAGTTCCAGAAGGAGTGTTGAGGAGCTCACTGTGCTGCTTGCCTAACACGCCTGCATACTCACTTGGGGTCAATGGTGTCGCCTGTGACCGACAGCAGGCTGCCTCCTCGCGGATCATTGGGTCCGTCACCCAGAAGGCCTCTGGGGGGGATACCGCCTCCTCCTCGGGTAGGAAAAAACGACATGAAAAATATGCATAAAAGACATGACGACACTGGCTGGACAACAGAAGTCACCACCATGTAAAAAAAAAAAGAACTATGGCTAAGCAATGTTATATTGAGTTCATACAGCGCTCGTAAGACAAGCTGGCGCTAGCAAGCCTAAATGAATATAGAAATAGATAAATAAAATAAATACATTTTGAAAGGCTCAGTTCTTAAAAAAAAACCTCATTTGTATTTAAAAGGACCATTTACTCAATGTGGAAAAGCAGACTTTCCAGACTTGCATACACAAAAATTTGTATTTCTTCAACTTTAATTTGCTCCGTAGTTGAAACGAGAACTAAAGATCCAGGTAAATCACATGTAACAATGTAGGGCTGTTTGATTAGTCGTTTTGATCGATCAATTTATGCTTGTTGGGTTTTGAGAAAATGGTTTCTTTTCTAGCTAATTTTTGGTGACTTTTGTAATTGAAAGCACACCTCGGCTGACGTGTGCTATTTGCACTAACAAACATAGCTGTGAACAGAGTGGAGAGAGTTGACCAAAAGCAGTCAGCCTTGCCAAATTAGCGACTTTGCCGTTTGTTTTATTTACCAACTTATAGGAACACTTTTTTAAGTGACTAACGACCGGTTCTTACTAAGAAAGACAAGATGAACAGAATCATTTTTTAATTGTTTTCTGTATAACAAGAAAGGAGCCTGGTGGAAGGCAATCATTGAGTCAAGTGCGTCGAAGACGCCCAAAACCAAAGCAAAGGCAGTCATGTTGCAAAGATTGGACTTGAGGTGTGTTTCAAAGCCGCAATTATTTTGTTCAGGTCGTCTTGCCCCACCTGTTTGACTCCAGATGAGAAAATAGCTCGCAAGACCAGGAATGGGTGCAAAAACATGCTAACCTGTTTTTTCAAGCAAGGCCGTCACATTGTTTAAAAACTCTAAAGGGGTCGATTGCACAAAAACAGTGTGTGCATTCATGAGGCCGATTTTGACACACCGATATGTCAATAGAGACTTTAGTGGTCATTCCAACTCACTGGCAGTCAAAGCAAAATAGAGCATAAAAAACAAGTTTGGCTTTTTTGTTTTCAGCAAAGCAGTGCACTTTCCAACTTATTCTGAAACCAGGCATCAGTCACCATGACGGATAGGTTAAAACCAAAGAGAGTGGAGGAACAATTGGGCTTGGAAAAAGCACAGCAAGCAACCTGATGTCACAACACACACAAATGAAGAAAGAGCTCAATTATGGTTGAAACACTTCTTCCGAAGACAGGTACTGCATTATTGGGTGATGGAACATTGCTGCTAGAGGTATGCACGCAAATGTGAAACGACGGGTGTGTCGTATGTTGTTTGCTTTGTAAGATTAATTACACCTTTACTGGCATGAATGCAATAACCAGAAGCAAGCTGTCAAAGAATGTGGTCGCACATTGAGATGGCTTTCAACAATAAAAGTTAAAGGGGTACATTTGCAGCCTTGATAAAAGCCAAAAATACTGCCTCTCCCCCAGGGGATGGATTAAAATCGCACGGGGATGGGTTAAATGGAGAGGACAAATTTCACCACACCCAGATGTGTGTGTGACGATCATTGGGACTTTATTTTGAACTTTATTTTATTAGTAGTCATATTGGTGAATTATTGGTACAATCAGTTTGCTTTTAGAGTACTACGGAAATTGGATAATATTTACTGTTGAGAGGCTGAAATTCTTTTAATTTGTAAAATCTCTCTGGTTCCATTCTCAGAAATAATTACTGTTGAATTTGACAATCAGTTGAATGTCAACTAATCAATTGTTACACCTCAAAATAAATACACAAAAAAAGTTTGCACTGTTGAGCATTTTCCACTCCAAACCTGACTGCTGTACTGACTGAGGGAAGGGATGGTGATACCTTGAGGCCGCTCGATAGCAGCTTGTGCAGATGATCCTGTGGGGGAATGCTGGAGGTTTCCTGAGCCAGCGTTAAAGATGGAAAAGAACAGGAGACAAGACTCAAGAGAGCAAAGCGGCACTTTAAAAGTAGTGAGGAAGCGTGCAAAGGATGTGATGAATTCCATGTGGTGATAGAGGATAGGTTAAGTGACAAGATGTGGCGCTATTATTAAAGGCTGTGGCACCCCCTGGGGATCTCAGTGAAGAATGACATGTGCAAAGCATGGACCAGATGAGTAATGGCAGAGCGCTATACTTTCCCAAAACAGTTTTAAAAAGACAAAATAAATAAACAAACAAATAAATACTGGACCCCAAATTCTCCCAATGTATTTTAATATTGGACATTATAGTGAGACTTCGAGAGCGGAATAATTTTTTAGGCGGTATTTGGTTAAAAAAAGATGGCGAAGCACTGATACATGGAATATTCTACGGAATAGTCATTCCATGAATTGGAGTGACACAGATGGTTTTATTAACGTGTAATTTATGTAATAGTTTTTTTTTAATAACCCTGAATGTTACGGTCTTGGCGCTTTGTTTGTGTTTATGTCACATTAGCATACCTATCGTTTAGCCTGTTGCTGCTCGTTCATGACTGTTCTTGGTGTTGAATTTTGTCGAATAAATTGCCCCCCAAAATGCGACTTATACTTCGGAGCGACTTGTATATGTTTTTTTCACTTTTTGGGGCATTTTATGGCTGATGCGACTTGTACTCTGGAGCGATTTATAGTCCGAAAACTACGGTAAGTCTTTTTTTTTTTTTTTAAATCTCTGATTTTTGGTTGATTTTAAAGTGAACTTAATCACAGTTATATGGACATTCTCTCTGTATGCAATGAAGGTGTCACGTCACTTAAGATGATATGACATTAAGTGAGCGACGGCTAGAAAGCATGTGGCCCAAATTAAGGGAACAAGCTCAGTGTGAAATACGCGATTCTTTGGCTCAGTACCTGGAGGGGCACTGGGACCCGGGGCTGGCACTGGTCCAGGTCCAGGCACAACACCCATGTTGGGAGGCTGCATCATCGGAGGTGCTCCATTGACGTGCATCCCTGCCTGATCACGTGATAGGGAAAAATGTAAAATAAAATGAATTACCAAATAGGGGTGGTAAGTGGCCACAATGTGGAGTTGGTGAGTAATAAGAGGTAGTTCACTTAAATTTAATATAATAACAATAATAATAGCAATTTCCATACAGTATAAATTCAACTAGCTAAAATTATAGAATCAGTCTCAGGAGGCCATCAAACAAGTAACTTAATAATGTTCAAATAAATAAAGATTTGCTTCAGTGCAACAATAAGATTACAATGCATAGGGTTTAGGGACAGGGCTAGCCCACAAGTAGCAAAAACCCACAAATAATGTGCTTTATAAAAAAACATTTCTAGCCCCCCAAATTATTGGATAAGCTCAGATATATTGATAATAAGCACCCCTCAGCTCGCCGAGAAATGTCGCTCGTTGTGTCATCTAGTTAGTTATTCCTACTCTTTACCTGTGTAGTGATGTATTGATGATTAATCTAGTCTTTCGCATATGGGTAGTACTGGAATTTACTAACTACCTTAACATTTGATTGAACGATTTAGCATTCATTTAACTCCGTTGTAACCATTTCAAGTTTTCAAGACTAAGTGTAAATGAAGACAAAACGAGCATTGGTGGACACAGATATTGAACATTTCAGTAGAATAGAGTGCAGGTGTTCACATTGGTTTTGCTTACCACAGGCTGCTGCTGCGGGGCCACCATGTTGGGCAGGGCAGGTGGATTGATCGGAGCGGCTCCTCCCCCTTGTGCACTTGAGATGAGTGGCTGGGGTGCGTTTTGGCGGTGAAGCATTTTCTGTCAAAGTGGCTCATTTATTAATACCTCCACAGACGAGTACTTGGGAAGACTTGCGGCTGGTTGGACAATCACCAAGGCAATCTCCGGATCCACAATGCGCATGACCACTTGTGCCTGTAACAGGGCATAGGCCAGCTGAGGGTTCTGCAGCAGCATGTTCCTCGCCTCCTGGGGACTGTTTTGGACACATAGCTACACAGAGAGAAAACACATTTTTATGACACCATATGGACTACAGGTTGCGATTACCAACCTTCATCGAGCTTCAAAAGGTTTTCAAACTGATGTCGGTGACTAGTGAAAACGCCCTCAATGACTATTTTTTCCAAACCTTTTAGAAGGTACCACTGAGTGCCTTTTTCAGGGGGTTGTGTTCCGGACCAATAAAATACAAAACTTGCTTGCAAAACTGTTATGTTTTTACATAGAGGTTCCCAAAAAATCGGAGAGCAGATGTTATGAATTTTCATTCAAGCTTAAAAACAGCAAAGCAGACAAAAAGAAACCCACCTTCATCTGTTTCATAAGTTCAAACATCTGTTCTGGTGGCAGACTGGCCACAGCTCGGCTAATGGACTCAGGAGCCTCCTCTGTTGCCACGCTGTCCCCAAATGGCGATTCAATAACGGGGGCTCCTGTTCCCAAACCTGCACCCATACATATTGACACTATCACCTCACAGCATAACGTTATAGAACCACCTAACATGGGTGGAAATTTTAACAGAGGTGGGCATTCCGTCAGTCAAAGTGACAAAAGGTCCATCAATTGGTCACTGACAAACGCAGACGAAAATGGGCAAAACAACAATTGATACCAAAGTTTGTTTTGGGTTTTTTTTTTTTTAAATGAAAAAAAAAAATGAAAAAAGACGGACAACGTACTGACAGAAGTAGATTTTTGTCCGTTAGCGTAATCATCACTTAACGAGTCAAGAAGTCTCTGGCACTCACTGTTGGGAAAGTTGATGATTGACAAACCGAATAGTAATGGTGGACTGATGATTATCATTTGGCTTGGAATAATTGACAAACTGACGACAATAGACAGGTGCCCAGGCAGTTGTTGAATGTTACTGACGGACCGACAAACTGAAGTAAAATGCCTCCTCAGAATTTTTAAGTACATACTTTTAAGCTCTTCCTTGTTTTTCTCACTGGCTGCGTTGTCAACACGTAAGGCGCGTCCGTTGAACTCTCTGCCATTGAGATTGCGCATGGCACTGAGCGCAGTCTCCTGGTCCTGGTACTCACAAAAGCCATAACCCTTTGGTTTTCCCGTCTCCCTGTCATACACCAACCTGAGAGCAAAAGCAGTGTTGACAATCAGCACTAACACGCTCATATATTTTGGAATATTATCTTTTTTAGTTTTTATACAAATACACTGGTATGCTCCCATTTGAGATTAATTCACACTGTGAACACATTCATAACTCAAAACACTCCTATCTTTTCGCAGGGAATCTTTTGTCTTAAAAGAAATGGATGGAATTTGTATTTTAACGAAGAAAAATAGTATACTATTATACTGCACACCAAAGCAATAATTAATTGGAATCAATGTAGTTGTGTTTGTTTAAAACTTGACTTTTGACTTACAACTATAAAGCAGCAACTTAAGAAAAACTGGTAAAAGTTTTCTGAATAGGGAGAAAACTAAATAAAGTCAGAATAAATATTGGGATCTGATGGTGTTAGGTATAAACATGGGAGCTGTTATTGACATTGGGGGGGGGGGGGAAGCATATAACATCTCCTTTATTCACTGTTGTGCTTTATTTATGAAAAGGCCATATAAACAGTGTATATACAAAAAAAAGATTAGATAAACAAAGCCTAAAAGAAACGAATGAATGAATGAACGATACTCACCTGAAGCTAACAACAAGTCCGACTTCAGAGAAGATGTCTTTTAACTGTTCTTCGGTTGCTTCATAAGGAATGTTTCCCACTAAAACATATACATATGTACATGTTATTACTTTGACAACGTAAGCGACTGTTTTTTTCTGCGTAAATAAGGACACGAGCCTACTGCTTGCGTTAGCTACCTAGCTAAGCCAGACTTTCACGAACGTAAAATTATGTAGGAAAAAAGCTTTTTCAAAACAGCAAAATTCAGGAGAGGGAAAAAGACTTACCAAACACCGAGCGTAATGAACGGTCGACCGTCGGGTCTCTGTTAGCAGCCGCGGCAGCAGCGGCGGCTGCAGCGGCGGCAAGACTCGCCATTTTTGAAGGGGACAAAGATGAATGCAACACCCGGAAGTTTCAAGGGGATGGTTTCCGGTTTCTGGTCCGTTGAAAGTTCGGCAATACGGTAATCCCTCGTTTTCGCTGGGGTTACGTTCCCGAAAATAACGCGTGATCGGTGAAATCCGTGAAGTAGAAACCTTAATTGTTATTACCATTATTATACAGGTATACCATTGAAACCAAAGGACGAAACATGTTTTCAGGTCCAAGCATTTGTTTAACAAAGGTAAGGAGACACTTTCTTCCAGATAACTACAGTAAAATAATCATTTTAATCATCGATACATACTAAATAGTGCGCTTCTACAGCCTGACTCCGCTCTGTAGTGTCTTTTTCATCTGAAGCCATAACACAATGCACTGTGAAATAAATCCGTGAAGCAGCGAGGCCGTGAAATGTGAACCGTGATATAGCCAGGGAAGACTGTGGATAAGTGAGCTACAGAAGAGGATTAGGGCCAGTGAAGAAGAAAAAAAATGGTGAATAGATTCAGATTTTTTTTTCTCAGAATTCTGACTTTAAAGTGAGAATTCCCACTTTCTGACTTTAAAGTCAGAATTCTGACTTTATTCTCAGAATTCTGACTTTAAAGTCTTTGGTCACAGTTTTCCTGCCAAACTGAAGAAGAGGGATGCACATAATAAGAGCTAAAACAATTAATTGAATAACTCGATTATAAAATCAAATGTACGAGCAAAATCTCTGCCTCGAAGCATCACAGGGGTATGCACTACAAAGTGACAAGGCCTCCCCCGTAGCTCCACCCCTGGCACAGTGTTATGTATTTGATATAGCCTATGACCGCGACTTTGGGTATCTAGAAAAGCGCTATATAAATCCCAGTTATTATTATTATTATACCCCAAGGAGTGGTCAAGGCTTCAATAAAGCAACTAACTGTCGCTTACGCTTTCTTTCGCAAATGCTGATGTCACTCACCAGGCCAGGCCCCATTATATCGATTTTCAGGTTAGTGATTTATTTGGTTAGTTTATTTATCATAGTTTGTCGTAGTATTGCAATGATTTAGATTGTATGTAGTTTAGCCAGACTATGCCCAACCCTCTCCCCTCTTGCAAGCAAGTCAATGCCGTTTTCAAATATCAGTAAGAGGAGGAGCAAGAGTCTGGTAAAAGGGGTGGAGTGCCCCTTTAAAGCTGCACTCATTCAAAGTCACATTTACTACAGTGTAGAATAAGACGAATGGCCACTAAGGGACAAAAATAATACTTGCACCTCACATGCACATTTTGGATTAGTGGATTCGTTTATATGTGCCCTGTGATTGGCTGGCGACCAGATCAGGCTGTACACCGCCTACTGGCCAAAGACTGCGGGGATAGGCTCCAGCATGCCGGCGACACTCGTGAAGATAAGCGGCTCTGAAGATGAATGAATGAATGAATGAATGAATGAATGAATGAATGAATGAATGAATGAATGAATGAATGAATAAATGAATGAATGATACAAACGTTTTTTTTTCCAAAAGGCAAATTACCCTTCAGTGTGATCAAGGGCTTCCCGTGATGGAAGCTGCATTGGGGGGGGTGGGGGGGGGGGACTGCCACTGTTTTATCTTGTGGAATGCAATAACACACCGCCTGACCTTGCACATTAATGCAGGCTCCAACACAGCAGACTGGCGTTATTAAACAAGACAGATTCATATTCAAGATTCAAGAGTTTTTTATTCGCCATGTTTGAGCGTGCCAAACAAGGAATTTGACTTCGGTAAATCACAGCCTCTGTTCAACATTTAGGTGACTTAACAACACTCAGGACATGTGAACAATGGCAAATATTCTCAAACATCCCCTGATCTTAAACTCCCAAGAGGGCAAGGAAAAACTCAAAACTCCAGCTAGGGGAAATGAGAAACCTTGAGAAGAGAACACAGATGGGAGGTTCCCTCTTCCGGGATGACCAGGCTGCAATGGATGCAGAGAGGACACATAGTCCAAACAGTGTAGACAATTCAAAAAAGGTGTGGAGAGCAGGATGTTATTGCACAGTAATGACTCTGAGACTCTAAGAGTGGTGTGAGTTCATCAGAGCAACAACCTGGGGGAAGAAGCTGTCTCTGTGTCTGCTGGTTTTGGCGTACAGAGCTCTATAACGCCGTCCGGAGGGGAGTAGTTCAAACAGACTGCAACCTGGGTGAGAAGGGTCTGTAGAGATGTTCCTTGCACGTTTCCTGGTCCTGGACAGGTACAAGTCTTGGATAGATGGGAGATTGATTCCAATTATCTTTTCTGCAGTCCTGATTGTCCGTTGCAGTCTGTGCTTGTCTTGTTTGGAGGTCAAACCAGACAGTGATGGAGGTGCAGAGGACAGACTGGATGATGGCAGTATAGAAGGTCTTCGGCAGCTCTCGCAGCAGGTGGAACTTCTTGAGCTGTCTCACAAAGTACAGCCTCTGCTGGGCCTTCTTCCGGACAGAGTCTATGTGGCTGGTCCATTTCAGGTCCCGAGAGATTGTGGTTCCCAGGAACTTGAAGGTGTCTGCGGAGAGAATAGTATTACTGCGGATAGTGAGGGGTAAAAGTGAATATATGAGCTGAATCAAAATTCAAGGCAAGCTAAAGCTTTTCCTTGGGCACGCAATTTGATTGACAGTATGAGCAAGTAATGCCGTGGTGCCATATATAATAGTGTTTTCCATGAACATTTGGCCACTTATTTATATGGTGGGTACTACATAGTTGACGGTAATTGACATGAATGAGGTAGAGTGGGAGAGATGTGATGTAATAAAGACAAACCTCAAGGTTACCTGGATTTTGGGGGATTGAAACATCACTTTTAAATATACAAGGACAAGAACACAATCGTCAATACTTTCTTAATAAACTATATTAAATTTCGTTGTACATGTTACAATGACAAATAAAGATCTATTCTATTCTATTCTATTCTATTCTATTCTATTCTATTCTATTCTATTCTATTCTATTACTCTCTTGTGTCATCATGCTACGGTTTTGTTCCGAGCCATGAATTGTACATTATAAACCAAAACCTGTAGAGTTGAGCCCCCCTTGAATTTTCAACAGAAAAAAGCCTACACCTCAGTAGTCTTTCAAAACAGATGGACTTGGATATCAGTGTACCTCATGGGACCTCACTCCGACAAGCATCAAAGGTTTGTGCATGTGTGTTTTGCTTTTTTTTGGGCTTTATTGGAAGAAATGTTGCAGCCTCCACAAAGGGTGACAAAGAAAAATATAAGAATAAAAGAAAACATGCCAAACGCCGACCGATGTGTAAAGTGAGCTCTCGTTGAGCTCCGCATTTCTCTGTGCACCTAATGGCTTGGATCTTTTCCTCATCTTATTCGGACGAATAACTACGTTTCCCATCATTCCTAAAGAATGACCCATACATACACCCGCCATCTCTTCTATTCTACTTATGGAAGACAACGCCACAAGAGGGCACAAATTCCCCATACAAACGTCAAAATGCCACAAGTAACCCGTTTCACACTTTCATGAAAATGCTGAACTGTGCAGCTGCTCATATTGCACCCACCAAAAACACCCACTACTCCATAGTCTCAGCCAGGTTGTTACTTTTTTGACAGTTGACTTGAGGTTCAGTTGTATTTACACTTCTGTGAAAATGAAGTATGTTAAAATAAAGAGGTGCAAACTTGATATACTTGATGTACCTTAAGGTCTCTAGAGCGTGCTTTTGGTGTCCTCATCAGAATCACTTGAGAAAATATAGCATCATCATGAAAACTCTGAGCACTATGTTGACAAACATGTGTTAAATGTGTAACATCAATGTTACATGTGGTGTCCCACAGGGATCGGTTCTCGGACCAATTCTTTTTAATATTTATATGATTCCGCTTGGGGACATAATACGTAAATATAATATTAGTTTTCAATGCTATGCGGATGACACCCAATTATATATGCCGTTATCGATGACAGATCCGCGGGATTGTTGTAATCTTGAGAAGTGCCTTGCGGAGATCAAGCAATGGATGTCTCTCAACTTCCTTCGTCTTAACCCAGATAAAACTGAGATGTTGATAATTGGTCCAGCTCGTTATCAACACTTATTCAAGGAAACCGCTATAACTATAGATAACCGTACTATCACTCAAAGCGATACTGTAACTAATCTCGGGGTAATATTTGACCAAACTCTCTCCTTTCAAAAGCACATTAAGAATATAACCAGAATTGCGTTTTTTCACCTTCGTAATATTGCAAAGATTCGTCCGATCCTTTCGACCGGTGATGCGGAAACTATTATACATGCGTTCGTCACGTCGCGCCTGGACTACTGTAATGTACTATTTTCGGGTCTTCCTAAGTCCCGCATCAAAAGTCTACAGTTAGTACAAAATGCCGCTGCAAGGCTGCTCTCTCGGACAAGAAAATTTGATCACATTACCCCAATACTAGCCAACTTACATTGGCTTCCGGTCCATTTAAGATGTGACTTCAAGGTTCTTCTATTAACCTATAAATCGCTGCATGGCTTAGCGCCTTCATATCTCGTCGACCTAGTTGTTCCTTATGTTCCGTCTCGTAACCTTCGTTCGCAAAACGCTACCCTTTTAGCGACACCGAGGGCTAAGAAAATGTCTGCAGGCTCTAGAGCATTTTCTATTCGGGCTCCAGAGCTTTGGAATGCCCTACCAATGGATATTAGGACTGCTACCTCAGTAGAAACATTTAAGACACGTTTAAAGACACATTTCTATGACATGGCCTTTAACTAACCTGTAGTGGCCGATTCGGCTGGAGTTTGTTTTCTCTCCCTCTCCACCCCCTCCCTCCCCCCTCCCCGGCCGGGGAGGTGGTTAGGTGGTACCCATGCTGACAGCGGCTATCTGGATTCTCGTGGCCAATTCAGGATAGGGGAACTGCAGCTCAACCTCCTCGAAGAGCACTGCCAGGACAATTGAGGGCTCCTTTCGGCAGCCCTCTGCTGTGACATGGACATCCACTTTTTATTTAATTGATTTTCATGTTGTATCATTTGTGCCCTCTCTGCATCCATTTCAACCTGGTGATCCTGAAAGGGGGATCCTTCCATCTGTGGTCCCTTCTCAAGGTTTCTCATTTTCCCCCTGCTAGGGGTTTTTAAGTTTTTCCTTGCCCTTTTGGGAGCTTAAGATCAGGGGATGCTTTGAGAATAATTGTCAATTTCTGTCTATGTGAAGCCCTTTGAGACTGCTTGTGATTTAGGGCTATACAAATAAACTTGACTTGACTTGACTTGACAAACTAACACTCTAAATTGCCCATAGGACTGACTGAGTGTGAGTGTGTATAGTTGTTTGTCAGTTTGTGTCCTATGATTGACTGCAAACCACTTCAGGGTGCACTAAGATCGGGTCCAGCTCATCCATGGCCTGACTGAGGACAAAAACCATAGTAAATGGAAGTAGCGTAATTTTCGGACTATAAGTCGCTCCGGAGTATAAATCGCACCAGCCATAAAATGCCCAAAAATGTGAAAAAAAACATATATAAGTCGCTCCGGAGTATAAGTCGCATTTTGGGGGGCAATTTATTCGACAAAATCCAACACCAAGAACAGACATGAACGAATCGCGTATTTCACACTGAGCTTGTTCCCTTAATTTGGGCCACATGCTTTCTAGCCGTCGCTCACTTAATGTCATATCATCTTAAGTGACGTGACACCTCCATTGCATACAGAGAGAATGTCCATATAACTGTGATTAAGTTAATTTTAAAATCAACCAAAAATCAAAGATTTAAAAAAAAAAAAAAGACTTACCATAATTTTCGGACTATAAATCACTTCAGAGTACAAGTCGCATCAGCCATAAAATGCCCCAAAAAGTGAAAAAAACATATAAATCGCTCCGAAGTATAAGTCGCATTTTGGGGGACAATTTATTCGACAAAATCCAACACCAAGAACAGACATGAACGAGCAACAACAGGCTAAACGATATGGTATGCTAACGTGACAAACACAAACGAGGAGCTGAGAACGGGCCTGACGTAACATTCAGTTATTTAAAAAAAACGATTACATAAATAACACGTTTATAAAACCATCTGTGTCACTCCAATTCATTAAATCCATCGATCGTCCTTTGTCAACAATGCCATGTGCCGCGCCGTAGTTTAAATTATTCCACAGGCCCATACAACGATATATAAACTATTTTTTAAACAACTATCACATGAACAACAATATTATCAAACCATTTGTGTCACTCCAAATCATTAAATCCATTGATCAAATTTCTCGTCCTTTATGTCATCCTGGTGACAGAGGACATGTCCAGAGGATATGGCGCTTTAAAGTGTTAATTACCGTTTTTTCCCGTGTATAATGCGCCCCCATGTATAATACGCACCCTAAAAATGGCATGTTGATGCTGGAAAAAAGCCTGTACGCATGTATAATACACACCCCAATTTTTTTAATTTTTTTTTTAAGTCCCAATGATCGTCACACACGCAGGGAGGCAATGAGTCCCATTTTTATAGTCTTTGGTATGGTCTTAACTAGGCTGGATGTATTTTTTTTTGTTGCCGTTGATTTCTCCGACTGCCCGTAAAGGCACCACCGCGATCAGTGCGGACAGGTGAAAAAGGCGTGCGGACATGTGAAAAAGGCGGCTCTGTATGGGAGAGAAGTTGAAGAGGAATAAAAACACCCTTGGAAACCAAAACTTGCCCCTCCTCGTGACTCGAAGCCGCAACAAATGTTTCGGATTTCTGTAGGGTACATTGTGACAGCAAACGAGCAGGTGATCGAGCAAGCCTTGTCTGATACGAGAGCATTGCGTTTGTATGGAGCGTGTTTGAAGTGAACAGGAGAGACGAAAGGAACAAGGCAAAGTGTTGTGAAATAAAATATTACCTGTAATACGCATTTTGTTATTTGCTGATTGAAACTGCTAATTAAACTGTGAATTGAAACGAATAGAAAGAAAACTGAACTCTCGCTCTTTATATAGCTGACGTGTCTTGCGCATCCGTTCTGCGCATCTGATCCATAGTGCGCATGCGCAGTCATACTGCCTCCGTATGACGTCCGGTCCGCGATGGAGATTAAAAAACAAACAATATTTGACAATAACACAGCATCAAGGATTGCACCATCGCATCAAACGATGTGTCGTCAATTATGAATTTTACTGACTAAGTGTGTTGGGCAGGATGGCTGAATGTGATGCGCGATTGACAACAAACAAGAAGAAAGGTGATTTCAAGTTTTGTTTCGAGGAAGATTTGTCACGTCTCGTCCCCAGTTTTGCTATGTGTCTAGGTTGCCATAGTTTCTGTTCGCGTCGCCCCTCCCTCCCTGTGTCACCTCAATCAATGTAACGTGTTTTGTATTTAAGTCCTGTCTGCCCCTCGCTCACCGTCGGATCATTGCATGAGTTACTGTCATGATGTCTGTTTGGTTTCTGTTCCTGTCTTTGGTAATGTCACCCTGTCTTTTTGTTCCACATCTTTGTCGGTCAGTCCTGTTGTTGGTTTTGTTGTACTATGATTTTCTTAAAAAAGAAAAAAAAATGTTTTTAAATTTGTACCCATGTATAATGCGCACCCCAGATTTTAGGACAATACATTAGTTAAATTTTGCGCATTATACACGGAAAAAAACGGTACATCTTTAGTCCTTGAGCCGATACCACATTCTGCCTCCAAAGCAGCACGCTTTGTTACCATTCTCTGCCATGTGTGCGTGTGAAACAGTGAGTGGCATTCTGTTTACCTACACCACGTTGTGCAGCCATGTGTGTGTGTCACACATACTGCTAATTACTACAAAGGAAATTGATCTGTACACTGTATTACAACATACTCACTGTTCACTGTGCACTCTCACTCACCACTATAGATAAGTCTCCAATCCATGTGATGTAAATCTGAGCCTGCGCTGAACACCAGCAACTGATTTGCTCAGTCGGGTTAAGCCACTTTAACAGATTGCCAAGATGTCCTGACCTTCTGTGCCATGTGCTGGCATCTAAGAAACGCGGCTGGGAACAATAAAGACATCTGTAAAGACATTTGTAAATATTGAACCCTGGTAAATGCATAAATGCATTGCTTCCCCAGTGCGCGCGCATACACACACACGTACACACATTTGAGGGCAAAATCTACAAATCACAAGGCAGCTATCACCAAAACACATGACCTTATTCAAATCATTGGGATCATCATCAGGCATTTGCAACGCTTGCTGATGAGCTGATCATTTGAATTGGGTGTGTTGTAGTTGGGTTACACCTGGATGGCGTCTCATGAGGACCGGAATTGTGGACACTCGACAAAAAAGTAGTCATTTAACTTGTTATTAACATTTCTGGTAGTGGAGCGTGAGTTTACCCACATATTCACTCAAATGACCGTCCAGTCCTCTTAAAAAATGCTAACCTGCTTATGCAGTGAGCGAGTTGGATCTTTTTGCCTCCAGCTAAGCCCCGCCCCAAAAATAACACCACATTGTTTACAAACCCTAAAGAGGTCTCCAAAAGGAGCTTCCCTGAATTACTCAGTCATTCACGAGCAAAGATGGGAAAGAAATACAAGTGCGTGAGAAGATAGTTGAACAGTTTAAGGACCTCAACGTACGTACAACGGCAAGGAATTTAGGATTCATCTACGGTCCATGAGACCATCAAAAGGTTCAGGGAATTTGGAGAAATCATTGCACATAAGTGGAAAGACCGAAAACTCAAAACTGCCCGAGCATGACTTTTCATCCCTCAGGCGGCATTTCATCAAAAACCGATCAGTGTGTATAGCATACCACCACATGGGCTCAGGAGCACTTCAGAGAACCAAATAAATACAGTTTGGCTCTACAAGTGCAACTTAAAACTCCACTCTGCAAAGCAAAAGCTGTTTATTGAAAAGACCCACAACGCCGCCGGCTTCTCTGGGCTTGAGCTCATCTATAATGGACTGATGAAAAGTGGAAAAGTGTTCTGAGGTTTGACGAGTCCACACTTCAAATTGTTTTTGGGAAATTGTGGAGGTCATGCCGTATGGTCCAAAGAGGAAAAGGAGCATCTGGATTGTTATCAGCGGAGTTCAAAAGCCAGCCTCCGTGATGGTATGGTGGGATGGGTATTGGATAACTTGCATATCTGTGGAGGCGCTATTAATGCTGAAAGGTTGGTACAGGTTTTAGAGAAACATGCTGCCGTCCAACGTCTTTTTCATGGACCTCCTCACTATTTTAGCACTATTTTAGTTAGGCAATGCCAAACCAACATTCTGCACGTTACAACAGCATGGCTTTGACGGCTGGGCGGATGGATGGAGGGAGGGAGGGGGGGCAGACAGACAGGCAGACAGGTAGGTACTAGGTAGGTGGATGGATGGATGATGGGTGGGTAGTTAGATAGACAGACAAACAGTAGACGGACAGACGAACAAATAGACAGGCGGGCGGGCGGACGGACGCGGACGGACAGATAGATAGATAGATAGATAGATAGATAGATAGATAGATAGATAGATAGATAGATAGATAGATAGATAGATAGATAGATAGATAGATAGATAGATAGATAGATAGATAGATAGATAGATAGATAGATAGATAGATAGATAGATAGATAGATAGATAGATAGATAGATAGATAGATAGATAGATAGATAGATACTGAAGAAACGTGACTCGCTGAATTCTATTTGGATATTTTAAGAGGCCATGACCTCTGAACTGTAACATGGACTTGCTAACTAGTTGACTAATGCCATGCCTTTTGCGATGTAAAGGGGAAGTCATGTCAAAAATTTACTTTACAGGACTATTTTCCATGTGCCATCATCACAATCAGGGCTCACACGTTTTCTGGGTTCATGTGATGTTCGTAAGCTGAGCCCTTCGGCACTGTGTTGTCATTTGCAGTCGACAGGAAGTGGCAAAATGCTTAATCCATCATGATTGTTTCGAGTGTCCCCCTCCCTACTCGTGCAATGGATTATTCCATCGTTTTACTGCACAATTGCAGACTTGAATCAGAAAGAGGTAAGAAAAAAAATGTTTTCACCTTTATTGCAGTGATGCTGAATATGCATAACAGACTACAAATAAAGGCCAGATGTTCTTGCCAGTTGCAGTAGCATTGCTGTCAGTGTCAGCTGAGGAGGATGCAGTAGCGATAAAGAGGAGACTCAGACGAGTGACAGTTTTTATCAAGATTTGAGTATTAAACTGGCCGAAATGCTCTGTTGAAAAATGGATGTAACGTTCTTACGCCATCACATTCCTTCATGTTTCAGCCATCAAAGAAAACAACAACAACATATTTGTGCTTAAAGCTTGAGCTTTACTGGACTATATCACACTGGGTCATCCCGGGACTTTCCATGCCAGAGGCGTAGCCAGGAATTTTTTCAGTAGGGGCGCACGGCCACAGGAAAAATAATCGAACATCACCCACGCCGTTCGCTGATCGCTAAAACAACATCCGGGTCCGGGAGGCAAACGGTGAATGGATAACATCACGCACATACAATAGCGCAAGCACATTCGCGCAAGACCGAAAGAAAAAAACGGCATGAAAATGAAGAATCGAAAAAGCTCGATTTTTTTCAACCGGGGCGCAGGGAGTCCTGACCGGGGCGCCGCCCCGGCTCGCCCCGGCTTGGCTACGCCTCTGTTCCATGCCATGAAAACAGGCACCAGCCTCCACCTAGCTCTCAAGTCAACAAGCTTCCGGGGCATTTTTTGGCCCGGCGGACGGGCTCATGTACAGCGTCACCTTCTCTCACTTGTGATTTTAAGTGATGTCACCCAGGTGTTGTGTAAATTTTTGCATCCAGTGAAAATGCATTGTTAAAGTGTGAGCATAGCTTGCTGGCTAACTGCATGCCGTGGTTGTAGGAATGGGCCTAGTAAATAATTATAAAGTAACTCGCAGTTGCACCACTAAAGCGGACAAAGGCGCTCAAGTGAGTCACTTGGATTGGCACCCCCTGAAAAATAAGGGAAACTGAAATGGTGAAAAACAGTTTCATGTTATATCTTTACAATTTGTAACCTCATATTTCTCAGTCTGCACAATAATTACCTTTACATGTGTAATGTATCCTAAAACAAATCTCTGAGTTCACATTATTGTACTTATAAATGACAGTGAAAGTGTGGAGAGCATTCACGTTAGCCAGATAACCATCATCAATCCTTGCTGTTGATGAGAAATATTCCAAATCTTTGCAATGCCTACATATGCGCTTCCAAACGACTAAATAATGAACTTCTCATCAGGTAAGCACTGCATGCAAGTCTGTGCGGTCCACTGTGACGGGATTCCCCCACCCACGAACATAAGCACAGAAACCCACTGAGCTTCAGTCTGTTCAATTCACCTGTAGGGCTCGTGTCCGGCGCTAGGACCCAGGGTGCGCGATTCTCATCTCCAGCTGCTGCAGACCCAAAGCTCGGGCAATAAGCGAAGATCGCGAGGACAAGCAACAACAATAACAACAAAAACATTTTCGGAGGAAATACCACCTCTTTTTATCCTTAGCAGAGAAGCAACCTCAGCGGGACCCCCGGCTCATCACCCCCACCTTCCCCTCGCTCTACACAGACGGAAGGCTCGCTTGTTGCGCCGTGCACACGCAGGCTTTGCGGCTGCACACAGCTCGAAGCGCCAAGGTAAGAAGACGGCGCAATAGCGTGCGATTACTAATAACAAAGGCGTTACGGGTAGGGGAGGTGGGCGCACGCTGCACAAGGAGTACGAGAACGAGTCCAAACTCTGCCAAACTTTGACCTGGATGTGTTTTTATTGTCGTCGTCACCCCGGTTTTTATCTTCTCCCCGGCGACGTCTCGCTGCTATCCCGCGGCATTGTGTGGAGGGCTCTCACACACGAGCAAGTTGGGATGACACGGCGTGTGTCTGCAAAAGCAAATGCATTTGGAGGTACGCGGTTAGGTTAGGGGGCGGGGAGGGGGTACCCAAACTAAACGAGAAGTGATGCATTCAGGTGCCGAATGCATGTCGACGAGCAATGCATTATTAACCCCGGCGAACATCAAGATCCCTTTATGATGTATTTAATGACTTGAGCCAAAATGGATACCCACATGCCCCGCTCCAGGTGAACTTGGACGGGACATCCTCGTTTGGTGAAGCCATGGCGGCCTAAAATAGTCTCCCAAGAAGAGGGGGGGGGGGGGGGTGTACTTTGAAGGCGAGTGTCTTGTCCCTTAAACACAAACAGGCCTTAGCAATAAACACAATTAACGCAGCATGCGTTATTTCTATTTATTTATTTTCGCACTTCCGACGTCGTTATCCGATGCCAAGTCACAGGTTCGCCCAAGCCCCGGAGTGGGCGCGCACTACCGGGAAGAGTGCTGCCGCTTGCCCCGGTCCGTGGCAGCGGAGCTCTCGATCCGTGGTGTGTGCGCGCGCGCGTGTGTTTGCGTGAGCGCGTGTTGTGCGTGCGCTTGTGTTTGCGTGAGTGTGTGCGTGTTTGCGCGTGTGTCTGTGTGTCACTCCCGAGGCTTCCACCGTGCTCCGTTTTTCTGTCCCCGTCGCCCTCTCCCTTTTTCTTTCGTTTCGTTTCCAAATGCCCCTTCTTGTTTAGTTTTATCATCAAAGCGATGGTTGCCATGTTCACATTGAGCAATCTGTTAGCGATGTGGCCGCCTGTGCGCAGCCATTACAAGGCGAATGGCGAAGGGCATGTCGAAAAGGCTCCCACATGCCGATGATCCACGCAGCCAAATAGTTTCAGGCCGGACCGCTGGCTTGAGCATTGCCTCCCTCCCGCCACCAACTGCACCGCCTAACACCAGGCTGGATGGGAAAAGGAAGCAAGCCCCCGAGCATTTACACCGTGTGTATATTTTTCTAGTTCCTCACTAGCACAAGTGTTGAGAAAAGTAGCGAATGCCTTAAAGAAACCGATCCAGCCAGGCCTTTGGTATAATAAGACAAGTGGCCTAATTACAGCGAGGGCTGCTTAACTACCGAGACAAAATGTGATTATGGAGAAAGATGAATGCATGGCCATACATAGTGTTCATTATGATTACAGTATTATTATTGTTATTAGTGGGTGTGCAGGGGGAAGGGACACAACCTGCTAGTGCAACTTTTCTCTCCAGGTGTGTGTTGAAGACTTGCTGTCACAAACAATCGAAACTTATGCCTTTTCAAAGATCCCACTTTAGACTTTTTATATAAGGGTAGCACATCTGACAGCGTTTTAAGGCTTGAGGTTTGAATCACTCATTTGGTTTCAAGATCTGGTGTGAATCTGAATTTCAGAAAGAAAACCATTGAAATGATGTTAACAGACGCAGATCGATCAACCCCATTTTGCAATCCCCCACCTTTTAGTGATTCGTAAAACAAAACATGACTAATTGATGCCTTCCCTGAAATGTTTATCTTCAGCTGTCTAACTATAGGCTACCACAAGCGATTACGCCAAAACATTTTGATGTAATTTGAAATTCATCTTACAACACAAACGGATTAAAGGTGGGTTGCTTTTGAAAAAATAAAAATGCACTTCATGCGGTGAAGACTCTCCTTAAATCCCAGGAACAACCCAGGCTAAACTTAATTTCTCTCTAATGTGCAAAGCTCATTTTTAAGTTGAAAATGGGTGTGTAAATCAAATATCTTATAATAAATCACACTTTGCCCAAGCGTTATAACATTGCCACATTATTTTACTTCATTTATTCTACTTTATTTCACTTATTTTGTGAGCTGACTAAATTTGGGATAGACTGATTAAAATAGAGCTTTTTCAATCACAGCCAAGACACTTCTGAAATACGCAACATTTCCATAGTTCCTTTTCAGATGTTTCAATGTGGTATTTTCCCTACATTAGCCCAAAAACATGACACGCGATGCACAACATAAGGTAAAATTGTTCATGCATATTCATAATTTTAACACTTTCAATGATTATTTCATATTTAGTGTCTTTACATTGCATTATTTAAGCATTCCCAAAAACATTTCTTCTGTCATTCATTGATCTATTTAACTGGTTAAACAGAAAATCTAAGACGCAACAATGTGTTGATTGTATTGGATCTTTTCATGACAGTTGGCTGTCTGGTAGAATTGGGCTGCATCATACTGAAGAGATGCTTCTAATGCACAGATACTCTCTCAAAAAGGGCCACAAATGATTTTTCGAATGAGTCCATGTATTGAAGTCGGTCAGGCCATACAAAGTCGCACTTTAACCTTAAAACAAACCAATATCCTTTTTATGTCAAACAGCAAAAATACAAACTAAAATAACAGCCCATCTCTTATTTTGCCATGCCAAACTCATCATAATATCTCACAAATACAATTAGCTGTTTCAGTGGACTCATTTGCAGCAAATCCAAAGCTTTTACCCAGCGAATCACCGAAATATCACTCGTGCATATCGTGCATTTACTTTTAGTCATCACCCCTTGTTAGTAGCCCAAATGCGTGATGCTAATTGTTCCCGTTGTTTTGAGGCTTGTGCTCCAACGTCTTCTTTGCGCAAAAATGGTGTAAATTAATGAGAAACTGAATTTGTGACTTTGTTTCCAAAAGCCCTTGGACAAGCAAGACATTATAAATAATATATGTTGAAATTTGGGGCTCTGGCCTTCCTATGTGGAGTTTGCATGTTCTCCCTGTCCCTGCATGGGTTTTCTCCGGATACTCCGGTTTCTTCCCATATTCCAAAAACATGCATGGTAGGCGGATTGAGGACTCCAAATTGGCCCTAAGTGTGAGTGCGAGTGCAAATGGTTGTTTGTCTATGTGTGCCCTGCGATTGGCTGGCAACCAGTGCAGGGTGTCCCTCGCCTGAAAGTCAGGTGGGATAGGCTCCAGAGCGCCTGCGACTCTCGTGAGGAGAAGTGATTTAGACAATGGATGAATAGATGGAATTTGGGGTCTGTGGCGTTCCACAGCTGAGTTTGATGAACAAACACATCTGAAACACTTTTTATCCAAACAAACATTTGGAGTAACTGCTTGAGGTTTGGCAGCGCCGTGTAAAAAGTAGATAGGTGCTTGTTTTCTAAGTGTCTTCTTTAAATCTGTGTTTCTTGGACCTTGGGATCCACAACCAAAGCAGGTCCCAGTTGAGATGTTTTAGTGTTAATTGTCAAGCTGGCGCATGCGTTCCTAATCATTTTATTTCTGTTATTTATTGTAAGATTATGTGTTAATATATCAAATAACTTGACCTGCTTATTATGGGATGTGCAATGAAATATGGATGGTGAAAACCCAATACAAGGACAGAGAATGATGCAAACTCCACACAGGAAGATCCAAACCCAGAACCTCAGAGCTGTGAGGCAGATGTACAAAACAAATCACCATGCTGCTGCATGTAACCAATTTTCTGATTTGAGTCCAGAGCTGGGAAAAGTCTGACAAAAGTACAAAATAACAGTCGCGGGTGGATCTGGTTGGATTTCAGTAAATTTAAAGCACCAAGTTACGATTTACGTTTGGAAAGCCTTCATAAAAAGCGCATGTGCTTTTTTTCGCCCCCCCCCCAAACACACTTGCTTCCTTATCTTCACCAACAAACCTGTCCCACACTTTATTTCCTCGTTTTACTACATTTCCCTTTGGCTTCCTTTCAAAACTCTTAGCTTTTAAATGACAGCTTATGCCTTGGTGACCTGCTCACATAAAGACTTTTTCCCCTTCAGTTATTGACTCGCACCACCAACACCGCCGCCGTTACGCTGTGGTCGCGATCCCCCCTCGTGCCTCCTGAAGCGGCTGTGACGCCGCGGTGCATGCCGGTACCCGTAGTCCTCATCCCTCCCTGCTCCCCCAGCGTCTAATCCTGGGCGTGGATCGCCGAGCACTACATTTCCCATAGGCTTCCCCCCCACCTCACTCGCTTTCTCGCTCCCACCAGACTGGAGATACGGAACGGACAGTCTTAACGACCCCCCCCCTCCCCTTCTCCCTCCCTAAGCACCCCCCTCCCCGGACTTTGAGAACCAAAAACCGTCGAGGTTAGTGAAGAGACGCGGACCGCCGGAGGCCCGGGAGGCAGCCGCGGAACGGAGCCGTCCTCCGTGCAACGTTCACGCACCATCCGGGTGAGCGGGGCTGCTCGTGTCATTGGACATCTTTTATGTGGCGACTCAGAAGGGGAGAGAGGAAAAATAAGGTGGAGGGAGGGGGTGGTGCGTGTTGGGAGGGGGGGCAGTGGTGCTGGTAGCTGGCGGTTTCGTGGGGTCGGGGTCCACGTACGGAAGCCTCGCAAGTGGCGAGAGAGGACGGGACACCCGCCGCTGCTCCCGTCGCTCCGTGCTAGGTCGGCTGAGGATAAATAACAGCAGCCCGGCTCTGCGTGCGAGCCGGCGGGGGAGCCTCGGTCGCAGTCGCCACTGCCCGGCCGCGGAGTTGTCGGGCTCCGTCTTCTCCTCCTTCCTCCGTGACAGCGGTGACTGCTCCGGAACACAAGCTTGCGCATTAACTTGTGTCGCCCACCCCCCGTGTCTGACTTTATCCCCCTTTGCTTTAATATTGATTCTGTGCAGACAGGCGTTCGGGGTATTGAATAGTTTTTTGTTGTTGCTTTCCTTCATGTGGCATCTAAATGAGCCGTTTTGGAGGAAGTGTGGGGGGGGGGGGGGGCACGGAACCCCATTTGCTTCCACCATCCCCGTGTCGTTGCGGTGCTTCTCATCAGACTTGAGACTGATGGTCGCAGCATTAAGACGTTCCGATTGCACTTGCCCGCGCTTACTCGTCCTTCGTGCTGGACAGTGAAAGCCGAAAGTAGGCTGCGAAGCTGCGCGATGCATTCACAATAAACTGCAACGCTCAGTGTGTGCATCTGTTGGCCCACATAGAGCGAGGAGAACGAATGCACCGTTCAGTGGAGATGGTCTTTTGTGATTTTCCTACTTTATTGGCTCACTCCAATGTGTTGTATTTATCCCTCTCACCCCGAAAAAGATTTCCTGCCTCGTTCTAGAACAGCTCCCAGAACTCACCCCTACTTGCCGTTTGCTTACTTGTGCCACTGTTTTCCCAAGTGTATGAATGTTTTCCGACCTTTATTGAAACAAGGCCCACATTTTACGTCAGTCAAACCAATTGTCTTGGTTTGACTGAACCATTACATGTTGTGTGTTGTTTTTAACCAAGTCATTATTTTTAACCCAAGAAAAATGTCACAAAAAGTGAATACTGGGGATAATGCATTTTGTGCTATCTAGTGTAAGAACATTCAGGGGGTTTCCTGGCTCAAATTGAGGCAGAGATTGCACTAGTTGTGGTCATTAGCATGGCTCCAACAAACATTCACACTGAAGTGTTGTTTGCCCGTGTACTTCATTGTTCATCGATATTTTGTTTTAATGAAAGAGCTTGTCGCTACCTCATCTTGAAAAAATATTTGGCGATTTTATGATACACCCAAAAACATAAGCCATTTAATCCCCCGAGGAATCAGGTGAGCTTAGTTACACAAGCAACAAGATGTATCTGTTTGAAAATGAACAGAATTTTTTAGTTTTAGCAGTGACTTCCATGTGTTTTCGGTACATCCGTCGGTGCGATACTATACGGCAAATGCAAGTTAAAAATAACACCAAACTAGCACAACTCTGGTCGGATGACGTCAGACGTCATGTCAGACCTTCAAGAGCCACGGATAGCCCAAAATTATTCGGAGATGACAACCTCCAAACTATGCAGAAAACATAATAATATTTCATTTTTCTGTCGCTATATGTTGCTAATGTAGACACATTATTTGTTGTAGATAATTAACACAGCTGCACACTCTTCCAAGGCATACATTGTTTGCAGGACACCGGTTAGAAATCATATTCAAATGTGCTTGTTTGCAATTCTGCTTAACATTCTGACAATCGTCACAAATCTGTTCACTTTCCATGCAAGGCTTCATTCACGCAGAGAGCCTCGAGGCTATCTGTTTGTCAAAATTTAATAGGGGACAGAAACATACCCAAAAAAAGAGGCTAGTTTTTAAAGCAATTTTCCCCAGCCGGAGTCTGAATAATTCTATATGGCGATATCTCTGTTAGTATGTGGACAAAAAATACGTTTCATTCTCCTTCACAAGTCTAGATGCCTTCAGTACATATGTAATGTGAACGAGTAGCGACACTTTGAAACTGGACTTTTAAACATTCAATTTTGATTTACACGAGGATGGAAGAGCACAGAAATTCCTGTTTTGTGTGTAACACTAAAAGTGGACAAACGTGCAGCGTGCTTTTGTCTATTTTGAAATACAAGGCTCTCCTTCCTTTTATGCTCAGAAGCAATTTGGTAGAAAGGAAGTTCACTCATTCTGAAGCAAACATTATATATGTGGTCCTGAATTGGTTTTCTCCTTGCAGCCTGTATTGTATTTAAAGAAAATCTGACTGACACAGCGACCCTTTGAAGCATGTTGTGCTAAAGAAACACCTATGCAGGTACGCATTATTTTTTATTACGCTGCTATATGGGAGTATCTTATTAAAAATGGCTGCTGGAACTCTCTCCTCTATTACCTAGGTGGATTCTTCACTAATGAATGTAGGGGATGGAGGCACGGTGAGCAGAGAGATCAATGCTCCAAATAACGCGTCCATGAGCATGGTGGGAAATCCTCCCCAAACGCTGCCCCTCGAGTTTCGAGGCGACGTTACCCTCGGTCAGCAAAACAAGACCACTCCGACAACAGACTGTAAGACAGCGAGAGCCTGCGAGGACACCAGTAATTACAACCACAGCCCGGAGCTTTCTCCACCCCGGCAGCTCAACAATGAACCAATGTCGAGCTCAGCCCCCGCCGGCGCTGAGAAGAGGACAGACAAAAGAGCGGTAGAGGCCGCTAAAATCAAGGCCGACGGCGCGGGGGCCTTCCCCGCTCCTCAGCGATCGAGTGGCATAAAAGTCAGCCGGGAGGACTCGGCCAATCCCTGTCACAGCAAGAAATCACATACGCAAACACCATCTGCTCCACCTGGTTTCCAGTGCTCCTTGTTCAAACCAGCCCAGCCAGTTGCCTTCCTGCCTTCCACTGAATTCTCCTCCCCCCTTTGCAAAATCACTCTCCCACCAGCATTGGGCCAAATCGCGGCTCTGAGAGAAGCCACCGCCAGCCAGGTTCCAAAAGACATCCAACCTCAAACCTCAGGTGTAGCAGGGACGCCCCTCATGCGGCCCTATCACTATCCCTTCTCCGTGGCCCGGACTCCGGCTTCCGAGAAAAAAGCCTCTAAACTTAAGGCCAACCACTCGTCCAGCAAGAACGCCAAATCTGTCGGGGAGCATAAGTCCCTGGCCTCCGTGGTGGCCTCGCCGGCCATCGCCCTCCCACTGCAGCACCCGTTGCTGAAATCCTCGCCACCGACCCACTACACGTTGTCGCCCACTGCTGCCATTTGCTGCGGCTCTGCACTGGCCAGCATTGCCTCGCAGAGTCGACTTCTTAACCACGTGGAAAAGAGCCTCAGCTTAGACAAGAGCCTCGTGGGCACTCTGAAAACAGAAGAGCATCGAGTAGCGGGCTCGCAGGAGCCGAGGGACCTACCCCTGGATTTGTCAGCCAAATCAAAACGTCCAAAATGCACAAATGACCCTCCGGTTTCGACAAAGGAGCCTCAAAAGAGCGAGTCAAATAAAACAGACTTTGTGAACTCAAAGAGGACGCATAGCGCAGCTGGAAAACACCCCATATTACCCAATACACACCGAAACGGATCCCATCAAAAGCAATCCATCCGGCCACAGAATCAACAGGTCTCTGATCTCAAGACGGCATGGAGCAAGGAACCTTCGCAAGAGCCCATTAAAAATATCCCAGGAACATACGTAGGTGTAGCAAGTCCCATACTGGCCTCTACGCTTCGAGGCAAAGATGGAAAAAGGACTTTTGCAGATGAGTTCCAGAGTTTCGCTAAGCAGGAGTTTATATCCATTATCGACCAAGGAGAACAAGTGACCTCGGGAGGAAAGAAGCCCACCCCGCTGAAGCAGAGTGTCAAGCACGCTAAAAACACGAGCCCAGCCATCACCAAGAACTGTCCGGCCAAAGGGGCCCTCATGACGGCCCTGTCAAGCGCCACCAACACGCATCTTAGGCCTGGCAAAGCAACGGGTCCTTACTCGGCCTGGCAACAGCCCTCTCATCCTCCCCACCAAGCATCCGCGGCTCAGAGAAAAATCTCACCAGGTTCACCAACACCCAAAGGGAATGTGGAAAGTTCCAAGTTTCAGAGTCCATCCGTTCCTGCGGAGAATTCCTGGGAGAAACCGTCTCCGCTCTCCAACCTCGCGTCTATCGTGAAGCAGCAAGACGTTGAAACAAGTGCACCGGCAAGTGATGCTCATGCTGTGTCAAGAAAAGACAATGTTCTGACTCTTCTCAAAGAGACCCTGCCTAAACAGTCCTCTCCATATGAACCCCCAGCATACTGGTCCACCGAAAAGCGGCCTGGAGCCTTGTCTCAAGGGGGCTTAACTCCATCCAGAAAGAAGCTGGAAAGGTTGAAGCCCTCTGAGATCTCGGAGAATAACGCAGCGCACCGCAGCCATCAGTTAGAACACAAACATGCTTTGTCCAAGCCCTTTGGACTGTCTCATAGCCTCAGAAGCAACGCATCAACAAATGGCAACAGGCTGGAGAGCAAACTAGCCCA
This sequence comes from Syngnathus typhle, assembly GCF_033458585.1. NCBI lineage: Eukaryota > Metazoa > Chordata > Actinopteri > Syngnathiformes > Syngnathidae > Syngnathus > Syngnathus typhle. Next base: position 9,604,552 of record NC_083738.1, on the reverse strand, counting down.
GGTGTTAGAGGGGGAAGTCCTGAAAAAAGACAGCAAAGAGTCAGATGGTCCCCCGGATGAAAATCTGGGAGGTTTAGTTGCGTCCATTCTGTCGGGCCGAGGTGGCGAGAAAAAAACAAATGGAACCAAAGAGGAGTCGCCAACCAAAGCTGTTAAACAAAAGAAAGTTAGTCCCAAGAAGCTCTCAAAGGAGAAGTCGTTGGCAGAGTCGCCAAAGAAGACGGCAGGAGAGAAGGAAAAAGACGCGACACTCGTTTCCCGAAAGGTTAAGTATCTTTACATGTTTGCTTTTTATCATTGTATTACGCTACTCACAAAATGTTTTGGTTCGGGTGAACTCTGAACATGATCCTAAAATGCACCATAACGTTCAAAAGATTGGCTGATGCTGGTCTCATGAAACTCAATTCCTTTTGGAAAATGGATCCACATAGCAACACTTTACAAATGTGGCCATGTTCAGAAAATGACCTAGCCAAGGATTTGTTTCAATATCATTTCTTTTGGTGTTTCTGTTTTGGGCCTTGGATCGTTTATATTTGGTTTTTGGTTTCTGCTGAGAATTTTTGTTTCGGTGCATCTCCAACGGTGAGGCTTCAAACGGGAATTTGTCAAAGGGAAGTGGTGACTGAATTCAGAGTGTCATCAGCAGGAAGAGTCACAAAAATGCGTAGAAGTGGATGTCCGTTGAGTTTTGGATGGATCGGTGGTGAATTTTGCCTGTTGTGCAAAAATGTACTGAAACATTCAACAGTTGAACATTCAAAACCTACAGCGGGAAGAATAAGTGCATTCTAGGTTCATTCAGAAATTTAGCTTGAACTCCAAAATCTCTAATCGTTAGCGGGTAGTGTGTGTCTGTGCTAGAATGTATGAAGTTGTCATTTGGATCAACAAATAACATTGCTCACGTCCTCTGGGCCCTCCAGCAAACAAAACAAAAAACATCCGAATTGGAGCAACGACTTTGCCCACAGAGTAAAGAGCAGACAAAGACGAAGAAAGACGACGGACTCCACAACAAAACCGGTATGGGCTTTGCTCAGATTAGGTTTGTGTTGGCTTTTATTGAGCTGCTTACTCTTACTCTTCAGGTCAATAAGCTGAGAATGCAAATGTTTCCGATGTGTCACCTGCACCTGTATGCACGGGCGCTGGTGGGAGAGTGACGTTCAAATGTGATTTAATCAGTTACAGATGGTGGCAGCAGGCCCGACGGTGAAGAGACCCGTGTCTTGAAGTCCGCTGCGGCCACCAAGGAGGGCTCGGCTAAGGACGCCTCCTTCTCGAGGTTGAGGAGAGGACGGCGGCGTGCAGACGAGGCCAGACTGGACCTCTGGGGCTTTGCGACACCTTCCCCCCCTCCGCCGCCCCCGCCACCCCCTCAAAGGGCCCCTTCCCCCTCACCCCCACAGACGCCGGCCCGCCGTCCGAGAGGTAGGCCTCGCTCCAACCGACTGTTGGAGCGGGACGTCCGGGACAAGGGCAAGGCAGGCGATGCGGAAGACGATGCTCCAACACATAAAAAGAGGAGGCACTGCCGTAACAGAAAGTACCAGACAGGGGACTACATCACAGAGAAGGACAAAGTGGAAGAAGAAGAGCACCTTGATGAGTCAGACGGTGGAGTGACAGCTGGTAGGTTTATCATTTTCTTTTAAGAGGAGCATGCTTTGTTACCTGCCACCACATCAATCCATGAGGTTTCATTTAAGCTTCTATACCAAGGGTGTTCACATTTGACTTTTTACGATGGAGCTAGATCATTCTTGGATGACGTTTTTTTTTCAAGGTCAAAATATAGTAGATGTAAAATACTGCATTTAAACAAAATAATTCACGCTCATTTCAAAATTTCATGCAAAATCCACTTTTTAGCTTTTATATACATTTTATTGTCTCCAGGATTGTAGAGAATTTTCATCTAATCCCTCCATGTGCTGCAGAGATACTTTTGTAATCTGTTTGGGGTAGTTTTTTTTTTTTTTTAAATCCACTTAATTTCATCCATTCCCCATTACGTATTTTGAACAATTGAGTCACAGTCTTGGCAGCGGGACTGCCAAACAAGGTAATGGTTGTGGCCAAACTGTTTCACAAATCTGCCATCTTTATTCCTCGCAGCGAGACCAGTCAGTTAACAGTCAAAAAACACCACTGTGATACGTTCATCTGAAGTCGTGGGTCTGCGGGTCCGTCGCTCTCACTGTCTTCTCGCTCTGGGTCAGATTCGGGCTCGAACATGTACGATTGGATGGACAAGACTTCTTCTGTTGACATCTTTTAATCAATCAAAAAAGTTTCTGCGCCGCAAGATAGCTGTATCTCTGCTAACAAACTACAAATATGTCTAACCGCTAACATTGCGGGCTGCAGGGGACGGGGTTTGAAATTCTCATTTGCATTTAAAGTGACCTCACCAAAATGACTCGCCCTCTGCTGCTTCTCAGAACAGGTTGAAGAGGGGCCCGTGATACTTTAATAACAAAAGCGTTGCTGTTCCACTTTATATAGAATGATTAAAATCAAAAAAGGAATGATTTATAAACCTATGTTCACTTAAAAAAAGCTAATTATTGATTACTGATTATTATGATGGATACCAGTTTGATACACGCACGTACGCACGCAGGTACGCATGCACGTACGCGCGCATGCACGCTCACACACTCACACGCACCCCCCCCCCCCCACACCTTTAGCTCAAGATGCCCACATAGTTATTTGTCAATGTTTCATCATCCTTGGTGTGGGTGACTAAGCGCACCCGTCCCTCCCCATAAACGCAACTGTTTACAATTTGGCTTCTATGGCTCAATTTACTGATTCAACGGCACATTTGAATAATGCTCTGAGTTCCCAAACAGAACACTGTTCAAAAGTGCCGTTCGGTTATTCAGCGTGCACCAAAACCAGAGCGGTGCGTGCTGTAGATGCTCCTCCAAACGACGATACGCTGCGTCAGTGTGTCAGGCAGGCCAGATGAAAGTAATTCAAGCATGAGCTGCTGCTGGTATGAATGGGTGAATATGAGACTTTGTAAAGCTCTTTGAGCACCATGCTGTCAATAAAAGTACAATATAAGTGCGCTCCATTTGCTGTTTACGACTCGTACGCTATAAATAAATAAATAAATAAATAAATAAATAAATAAATAAATAAATAAATAAATAAATAAATAAATAAATAAATAAATAAATAAATAAATAAATAAATAAATAAATAAATAAATAAATAAATAAAACCGTTCCACCTTTTCTTCTTAGTTTTGTGGTCACGGTTTTCGGTTTGATACACTTGGAGTTTTGTTCGGTAAAAAGTGAAAGAATGACCACATGCAGAATTTTCAAAGAATTATTAGTAAACATTACTTGTTGATACTGTAACATTATTTATATATTTTCACGAATCAGAAATGTATCTTTTGTTGTCCATCCATACCAGCTGCATCTAGAGTCTAGAGCAGTGGTTCTTAACCTTGTTGGAGGTACCGAACCCCACTAATTTCATATGCGCATTCACCCGAACCCCTCCTTTAGTGAAAAATACTTTTTTTTTTCTCTCAAATACAAGACGTAAATGGTACTGGTGGTGTACTGGTGTACAAAATGAGCTGTACACACCATGCAACACAATGCATGAACTCACAACAAATAACATACCGTTTTTTCCATGTATAATGCGCAAAATTTAACGAATTTATTGTCCTAAAATCTGGGGTGCGCATTATACATGGGTACAAAAAAAAAAAATGTTTTTTTCTTTTTAAATCCGGATATGATACGGAGGCCGCCATTACAGATGCGCTTTCTTCTCTGCTGTTCACTTTAAACACGCTCCATACGAACACAATGCTCTCGTATCAGACACTTGCTCGATCACCTGCTCGTTTGCTGTTACAATGTACCCTACACAAATCCGAAACATTTCTTCGCTATCAAGTACGGCAGAATAACATCCGGTTGTTCCCAAAGATGATCTTTTTTCTGAAATAATTTTACGTTTACGGACTTAAGTAGGAGTCAAAATTTGGGTGCGTATTATACATGGGTACAGGCTTTTTTTCCAGCATCAACATGCCATTTTTAGGGTGCGTATTATACATGGGGGCGCATTATACATGGAAAAAAACGGTACCTGCAAATCAGTGTGACTTCTGCGAGACCAGTTCCAATATGCAACGTCACGAATTTACATGATAAATCAGGTATGTTCGTACCTTCGCAGTGGAGGCTCTGCCGAACCCCTGAGACCGACTCACCAAACCCCTAGGGTTCGATCGAACTCAGGTTAAGAACTACTGGTCTAGAGTCAGTCTAGACTCTCGACTGACGGATTGGGGCACCTTGGAAAAAATTCTCCACTGTAAAGAATCCCTGGAACTAAAATGTTTTTAAATGGTAACGAAATACAACCTGATCATTGCAGATTCGCAGAAGACTCAAAGTCCTGCCGCTTCCAGTCCAGAGCCGCCATCACGAAGACCCTCCTTCACACGTTCGGGCTCGCTCCGCTATCAGGCTCGGGACACATCGCCCGAGTCCAATGACAAGCCTTCTGGGAAGAGGAAGTTCAAAAGCAAACACTTGTGTGAGAGCGATGAGCAAAAGGTGAGCTGCTTTGCTTCTAATTTCAACGAGACCTCGGAAGTTGAGTGGTACTGAAGTTACACTTAGATACCTTTAAAAAAAACACACACACAGCAGCTCAGTACACCAGTGGTTAACACGTGTGCCATTCGCGGTTTTGAGTCTCGGCTCACGTCATCTTTTAGGACAGGGGTCTCAAACTCAATGTAACTGGGGGGCACTGGAGGTATAGTCAGGTATAGGTTTTTTTTTAGACTCGGATAAATACTTTCAATGTTGTCAAATCCATCCATTTTCTGTACCGCTTAGTCCCCACGGGGGTCGCGGGCGTGCTGGAGCCTATCCTAGCCGTCATCGGGCAGTAGGCGGGGGACACCCTGAACCGGTTGCCAGCCAATCGCAGGGCACACAGAGACAAACAACCATACGCACTCGCACTCAGGGACAATTGCATGTTTTGGGGATGTGGGAGGAAACCGGAGTGCCCGGAGAAAACCCACGCGGGCCCAGGGCGAACATGCAAACTCCACACGGGGAGGGCCGGAGGTGGAATTGAACCCGCACCCTCCTAACTGTGAGGCGGACGTGCTACCCAGTGTGCCACTGAGCCGCCTCAATGTTATCAAATGTAAGAAAAATAATTATCAAACAGTAATAAATAAATACAATGATAATAGTGAAAACAATAATAATACAGCAGATATAGAAAACTGAAGAAACCACATATAGTAGTTGCTGACCTGAGACATTTATTATTATTATTCCCATGTCTGTATTAACAGTTTTTTAACCTTGGAAGGAACATTGTTCTGTACATGGCTTCTGCCTGCTTCTTGCTGCTAGAGACCTGGCAGCGCTTCCTCTCGCATAGCTGAGCCACATTTGGCGTGAGGGAGGAAGCAGTTGAGACCCTCAGTAGGGTTTGAAGATGCTCATCAATAAGTCTGGACTTGTACTTTGACTTATTGAAGTTCAAGATAGAAAAAAGCTTTTCACAGAAGTATGTGCTCCCAAAAAGACACATTCGAATCAGCACCGCACACAAGCATTCATATCAAAATCGCGGGCCACACTAACTTTAAACTTTCATATTAAGGCGAGGGCCGCGAGTTTGAGACCCCTGCTTTAGGAAGTTTTCATGTTCTCACTGTACTTGCCTGTGTTTTCTCCAACTTTCTCCCACATTCAAAAAAAGGCATGTTAAGTTCATCGAGTCTTCAAAATTGCCCATGGGGGTAAATGGTGTGAGTGTGAATGATTGTTTACCATATCAAGCCAAATTTTGCTGCGGTTACCGTGTCACACCTCTGCAAGTCTACCTGAAGGAAAAAGGTGTGCGAGAGCTGGGGTGGAGGTGGGGGCACTCATTAGTATGTACTGTTAATCAGACAATCTATGCAGTTTAATGGTTAATCCTTTTGTTAAAACTGTTTGAATGTTTAAAATAGCTTAATGCTAACAGCGTATATAATGTGGGACTCCATCGATGGGCTAACAAATCGGCATATATGTTACAGTAACGATAAAAACTTCAAGCAAATACTACTGTAACCAACATGGACATGTCCAAATATACCATACATCAAAGTTCATATTCTCTATGCTCTGTAATGCTAACTAGCATGAGATATGTGTTGAGAACGGTCTCTGCCGCTTCTTCTTGCTGTTAATTATGCTGCATCTCTTCCAGTAAATTGTTGTTTGTTTCAGCACAGCATGGTACTACATTGAAAACACACTTTTCTAAATTCTGAATTGTCAAACTAATGCAAAAAATATATATAATTAATTGATTGCTTAAAAATCTGCAATATAGCAGTGGTGCAAATGATGAACTTCACTCTAGCGTGGGTTTACTCTATCTGTAAAGAGAAAAATGTATTTTTTCTATGGAAACTGAGGAAAGTTGACATGGGAAAATAAAGCTGGTTTTCAAGGTTGTTTGGTATCAGAAGAAATAAAAGGTGGACAAAAAAATCAAGAACAAAGAAAAATCAATTAAAGTGAATTGGATTATATTATTAATTAGAAAATTACAATTCAAAATTGGTGAAAACAATTAAGAATAGTCAAATCAAAATGGCGCAAGTCAAATCTCCATGTATTACCATTACCATCTGATGAATACCAAATCATAACGATAGCAAATTTCTCCCTTCGCTCCACTGTGCAGCAAATAGAATAAAATGAAATAACATATAAAATAACATGATTGTTCCTAACATGAGGACCAAAGTTGGAATTGTTATTATTATTGTTATTATTAAAGTAATTGCCAGGATGGTCCTTGATTACACCAACAATATATTTAAATTGAAGCCAAGTCGCTGCTCTTGCTTGCGTGCATTGCTGACACACATGTACTTAAAAATAAAAGCAGAACATCCTTGATATTGTAGTTTGACTTCCCAAAGGCTGCAGGGACGCAGGTCAACTTAGGTTGCATTCCAAGTCCCGTTTACGTTCGTATTTCTCAATGCAGCTGTTTGATGAATACGATATATAATCCAACAGTGCCCCCAGGTGGCTCAATGTCTGTCTTTTTTCAATCCGTCTATTTCTTTACCTATTGAACGAAATCACAATGCATTCCATTTGACTTGAGTCATCACTCTCCTTTTAGACGAAGACCAAGCGTGGCAGCTTGGGCAAACGTGGCGTCCCCGCAGCTCTGGATGAGGACGCAATCACAGAGAACAGCAGCCCCCCGCCCCTCTCCAAGAGTGTGCCCTCGTCTCCGTCTGGCAAAAGGAGCTCGTCAGGGAAAAACAGCAGCCCGGAGACTCCTGCCAAACGTCCAATTCCTCCGGAGGTGCGACGGCTGATCGTCAATAAAAACGCTGGGGAAACGTTGCTGCAACGCGCCGCCCGTTTAGGCTATCAGGTAAAAAGCTCATTCAATTAAATGTCAAGTCAACCAGTAATTGTACCTTCTTTGGGGGGTTGTTTTATCAGGAAGTGGTGCAGTACTGTCTAGACAAAGACATCAGGGAAGTGAATCGGCGAGACAATGCGGGCTACACGGCCCTCCACGAGGCGTCCTCTCGCGGCTGGACTCAGATTGTACAGATGTTGCTCAAACATGGTGCTGATGTTAACTGCAGTGCTCAGGATGGAACACGGTAAGAAAAGGAAATGGACAGTATTCCATTTAAGGGTTCATACCCCATTACTATAAACATTTAAAAAAACACACACACACACACACCCTCACATGTTAACATGTCAATTGTATTACGCAGCATTCAAGCCTAAATATAAGGCCAGCACACATGTGGGTGAACAAATATGCTCAGTAGCATTTTGCACAAATTTACACCCAAAAAGAAATGTAATGGAATACAGACTTACTGTAAAGGCAAAATATTACATTTAATGGTGCAGAAGGACCACAATGCACTGACAAAGGGAAACTGAAAGTTAGTTTTTGCTCTTGTCTTCATATCGTTTGTGTAAAGTGTTCCTGGGCGCAAATGTGAACTATTTGTGTTGAATCATTTTATTATTGAAGAATTGTCTATGTAATATGGGTTCATGATTGTGGATATGCTGAATGCATGGTGCTAATGCTGAATGGTCTTTTTTGTTTTAATCATATGCCACCATCTTTTGATATCAAATGTGCAATTACAAAGACTTATTGGGATTCTCTTTAAGGCAAAAGCGTGTGCGCAGACTACATGCACTATTTTTTTCTACACTTTTTATTCTATAGTTAGATAATTGTGGATTCAAATATGCGTATAATGTGTTGAAAAGTGCATATTTTTTTGTTTAGAGTGTGTGAGGGGTAAACCTATACATATAAAAATATACATATATATATATATATATATGTATATTTTTATATCTTTTTGCTGTATCACAGATTTTTACCCAATGTGGTTGAGTCTGGAAGGCATTGAACACAATAAACATGTGTTCCCGGCACATCACAACAGGACAGTGTTGAAACACTACAGTATTACTAATTGAACATTTGAAATGTGATGACATTCATCAGTTAACTAAACGGTTTCATCTGTAGGAAGATCTCTGCCAATTCTGAGGTTTGAGGTCACTTGAGTCAACGTGTTACTGCATATTAACGGGCAGATGAAATTACATTTGTTGTCCTTCTCCAACTCAATGCTCACATTTTGGTGTTAATGTGAGACTGATTATTTTGCATAATATTTTTTACATGATATCCATTTTTGATTGTTTTCATCCCCGACAGGCCACTTCATGACGCGGTGGCTAGCGACAACCTTCCCATCGTCTGGCTGCTCCTGAACCACGGCGCAGACCCGACTCTGGCCACCTACTCGGGACACACGCCGGTCAAACTGGCACACAGCACCACCATGAAGACCTTCCTCACGGGTGAGCGCCACCAGCCTTCTGCTTCACTCTGATGACATTTCAGGTTTATTAAAGGAATGCACATTTCACCACCACATGAAACAGAAGCTAATTGAAGGCTGTTAAAATGTTGGACAATCGCATATGAAAAATCTGACATTAGTGGCACTGCATCCCACATGAACCTTTTTTAGCCATCTTCTGCTGCATCTTGTCATTATTTGCAAAATAATTACTCCTTCCAGATGGACTTCAATTACTTTTCTTTTGGAAATTTGCTCGTTTGTGATTGGCAGTCAATGCAGAGTTCTATAAGGCAGTATTTACCAATTTATTGAGCCAAACATAGAATTTACATGTGAAATATCTCATGTTGCACCACCCAAGAAAATTTCAACAAGGAGCATATCTACTGAAATAATAATGCTCTCATCTCTATTTTCATACTCTCAATTTCCAAAAGCATTTGCGCCGTAAGAAATCTGACTTTATTTAGTTGAACACAAAACTATTTTAATATTCTGCTGTACAACTGACAACACCTGAATTTGTTGTGCCGTTTGTCATCTTGAGTATATTGGATATAAGCTGCAAACTATTTTTAGCTAGTTGTTAGCGTCGGGATCTCAACAAGCTGTGTTAGCAAGCGTTAACAACAGCTAATGGGCGGATATTGTATTCAAATGATGGATAGATACTGCTGGACGGACATTGAAAGGGAAAGTGCTGACATTTTTTATCTAGCAAATTAGTTTAGTGCTGTGTTGAAGCTGGCTGTTCACATTGCACAGTGTGCCAACTCTAGCCCAATCATCACATGAAGTTACACTATACCGAACAAAACGGCTCATTTTAAGCTCCGTGACCCGAATGAATTGCATGATTAAATCATGCTTCACAAACCTCTCGTCAGTCATGTGGCCTGCTGTTAGGGTTCACCATGGACTGGTTTCCAACTAATTGCAGAGCATATAGTATAGACAAACAACCATTCACACTCACATTGACAGCGATGCACAATTTAGTCATCAGTGAACAAAACGTCCAAATTTAGGGATAGTAGTTGTTTAGTGTACAGTATACGTACTAACCGTGTGTGAGGTAATAGCCATGGTCAAATTAATTTCAAATAACAATTAGTGAGGCTCCACATTGTCCCATAGTGGTTAGCACGTCTGACTCAGTCTTGAGGTTCAGCGGTTAGAATCTCTGCTCTGACTGTAGTACATTTTGCACTTCATCTCATTTGTCAGCCCCCCCCCACACACACACACGCGCTCGTGTGCTCGTCTGCTCCATACTTGCCTGCTTGCAGAATTCAGTTGGCATGACATCACTGTTGCCACCGTTGTTTTCGCAGAGTATTTCACCGACCTGGAAGGGCGCGGTGAGCAGGATCCCACCTTGTACTGGGACTTCTACAGCAGCTCCTTGTTCGGTAAGTTCTGTACCAATGTTGAAAAACAGGAAAACGCTCCTGTTTGGCGGTTTGACGCACCTTCATCCTCGGAGAGGAAAACAAGTTGGGGCATGCAGGAGTCGGAATTGGTTAATTTTAACAAAAGTAGAGGGAAAGAAATTGTGTCTGTTTTTTGTTTCTATCTTTTCACAAGTTAGTAAGTACCACTGCACTAACCACTTTTAGTATTTAAAAGGAAAAAATCGGAGCCCCAATGGCAAAGGTACAACACGATTGCGGGTTGTGTTGCAGATGGGCTTCTTACTTTTTCTGATTCATCAGTGCAACACGATGCAAACAACCCTTTTTGCAATGTATTTTTCCACACATTTGATTGAATCGAATTCAGGGTGTTCCATCATGTTTTGGGGGAATTGCGACTCGAGGCCTCCACCCCACTCCCTTTTTTTTTTTTTTTTTAATCATCATCCAACACTTGTCTCCCACGCAGAGACAGGTGAAGAGCCCTGCTGGGATTTTTTGCTGTCGGAGAAGAGCCAGGAGTCTGCGGAGGGCGAGAGCGTGAATGCCGACGAGGAAACTAACAAAGACAGCCTGGTGTTCGAGTTCTCCTCAGAGCCCCTTTTGCCCTGCTACCATGTGCAGGTGTCTGTAACACAGGGGTGAGTTAACACAGCATGCCAAGGTGTTCTTTTAAAGAGGTTTAGGGAAATAAAAGTGAAATAAATATTTTGTTCCTGTGTGTGAATTGGAAAAAAAATGCAAAAACCTTCAAGTTGAACATGAATAAGTATAGCCATTTTTTGCAAGGAAAGAAATATTTTTACCCTGGAAAAAAAAGAAAGAGCATTTTTTTCAAACTTTTCTTGCTGTCTTGGTTGTCGTCAATGCAGCTTTTGCAACTGGTTCCTGCTGTCAGACGTGCTGAAGCGTCTGAAGATGTCTGCGCGGATCTTCTGTTCCCGCCACCCTCACTTGGAAGTGGCCAGCCTGCCTCGCACCGAGCTCAGCCGGCAAGTTCTCGTCAGTCAGGTGGGCTTGCCTCCAGATTCCCCCAGCAAGGACAAAGAGGAGGAGGATGAGGAGGACATGGATGAGGAGGGGGGAAACGAGGAGGAGGATGGGCTGGTGGATTTGGTGCGGTGCGTTCCAGACCTTCAGAGACTGCTGGGCTCCTCCATTCACATCCTACAAGATGATGGCGAGGAGGAGGAGGAGGAAGAGGAGAGGCCGCAAGGTCGGTAGCCCCCCGCAAAGGACGAACTCGAACACCTCCGTCCAAGCACTCACTTTTCAGGTTCCTAACTTGCCTCCACTCGAGGCTTTTCAAGAGAAGTTGGTGGTCCGCGGAGACAAGACCGCCGCACAATAGTCAGACATTGTTCCCCCGCCCCCCTTTCCCAAATGCCTTTACTCCCCTCTCCTCTTCCTCATTCTCTCTGTGGTGGATGGACCTCAAAGCTGCAATGACACAGCCCCCCAACCTTCCCTCGCGGAATCACTTTTTTTTTGGGACTTTTCAGGGGCGGACACGTGCGGCCGTGTCCTTTGCATCCGTTGACACCTCGTTTTGTCGTGCTTTATTTAATATTCCTTAATATATTTGACCTCTTGTGTATGTATGAAAAGTTGCTTTGTATGGTCGGTGCTTCACGTGCTTATTAGGATCCCTTTATTCCACCTGACCTTGGTTTGAGAACAGTATTTGAGCAAGCGAAAGTACAGTTTTATTGTACTGGTGCTATAATAGATTTTTTTTTTTGTGTGTGTATTGACAATCAAGGAAGTTTTGGTTTGGAGTCACAAACTTAATAAAAAAAACTAAAAGAAAAAATATATTTAAGAGGCGTAAAGGTGGAGTTGTGTTGAATGGGGGAAAAACAAAGAGTGTGTTATGAGAGACTTTAATTTGATTCTTTTATAAGGAATTAAAAATAAAGCATGGTTATAAATCATATTTTTATTTTTTTATGTTTTGTTTAGCGGGTTGGCTCACCAAACTTTTAAACTGCTAAAAAATACTAAATAGAAATACTGAATAAAAAAACTGGCCAACAAATGTTCACTAAATCTTTTAATAAGAAATGGAACTAAGCTTTTCTCAATATTTTTTTTTTGTGTTGAATCAGAATCTGCTCTCCTTTTTTCCTCAAGTGAGCTCATCACATTGTAATAATAATAACAACAACAATAATAATAATAATAATAATTAGACCTTTATAGATACGCAAAGCAACCTCTGATTACAATTTACTGTTGACAAATGTAATTTGGAAGTGCAGCACGGTGCCCTAGTGGTTAGCACGACCTCCGCACAGTTCCAATCTCACACATGTTCTCCCCATGCTTATGAGGGCTTTTTCTGCGTACTCTGGATTTCTCCCACATTCCCTAAAAATGCGTCGTTTGAAATCATCCATCGCCTTGAATGTGAGTGTGAATACCTGTTTGTTTATATGTACCTGGCGACCGTTTACACCACCTCTCCTCAAAAGTCAGCTCGGCTCAGCACACCCACGACCCTGAAAATGAGCGCAATTAAAAAAAGAGAAAGTAGAAATAATCAGAAGGGGAAACTTACGAAATTATTTATTTGTTGTGACAAACACAAAAATAAAATAAACTGCAATATATTATGTTTTGATTTAAAATGTTGAAAATGTTAGTTTTTTTTTAAATCTGTTAAAACAATCAAGCTAAACGCTATTAATAGTTTTGATTACATCCAACAGAAATGATGTAAACTGGAACACTCTAAAATGTCTAACTCATATTTTTTAATTCCTTCATTGAAAAGAGAACAATTATTGTTCTTGTCTTCGTCATGTAGTCTTATGGTGAGAAAAATAGATTAAATAAAAGACAAACAGAAACGAGGAAAAGCAGGTTGAAACTACATTACTTGAGCTCCTTCTAATAAAATACTGTAATCCTAAATGATTTGTCTATCATAGGTGGATAACTGCAACAAATTGTGTTTTGCTGTATTTTGTCCACTAGGGTGAGCCAATATCAAAGCTTTTTCCACCACCTTCCCTTCTCGTGGCTAAAATGCATTTTGAGCCTCTAAATTCTTCACAGTGGTTACAATTACCACTACATAATTAAATGTATACACATAGGCAATCAAAAGGTAGTGTGACGGGTTCTAAGGAATGAAGGTATTTTTTTTGCGTTCGTACAATTTTGGCTATGCTTAAAAAAAAAAAAAAGGGATGGTTGCATGCAGGCTGGATGTTGCATCATGTGAGATGTTGCAAATGGACTTTTTCTTGCCTGATGAGCAGCTGAGCCAAAAGAGGTTGAGCCACATTGATGAAATACACCACATGGATTGCCCGCTCTTCAACTTTTCTAAAGTTTTCTAAAGAGATTTTCAGTTTGACTGCACAACATGACATGCCAAAGTATGTTCACGTACTACTCAGGTGAGACATTGTTAAAAACGACACAAGAAAGACATTTAAATACTTATTGATCAATTTTGGAATGGGCAAGTACCGACACAAGGTATCATCATCGGCTTTATTTTGAAGGTATCGGGTCCTCGTGAAGGCTGCCGATTCAAGCTACTAATACTCAAGGTAAATAAGAAAATCTGATTAAGTCATCCTAAGAAGTACTTGGTGCTGTCGCAGTTTAACACATCTGTGAGTTATCTGTATCAGAAAAGTATTTTCTCACAATCTTTTGCCCTCATTTCAGATAAGTACTCATAAGAGTGAATACTGTGGTACGGAATATCCCTAGTACACAGGTGTGATTCACCTGCTGAGGCCATCAACTTGTCTTTTAATGCTTCAAGAAAAGGTTCGGAAGGTGATCACCTTGTAAGCACAGTTTGACCTTTTGGTATGAAACTGTGATGTTGAGATATATAAGTGCACTGTACAGATGAGCCATGCCTATCTTGGCTCCATGAAACTCTTGAAACTGAACAAAGATGACATTGGAAAGGTATTTAATGTCTGATTTGATACAAGGCTCAACATTTTAATCGATTTCTCTAAACAGAATTTGATGATTTCGGCATATTGAGAAAATGTTGCTAGTGAAAGGAAATTCAAAGCTTTCAAACACAGATACTTTTGGCAGCACTACTTATTTAGCCTCTCGGTGACAAAGTATGATGTTGAGATATTTCCGTGCATGGCACAAACGTGACATACCCGTCTAGCCCCGTCACCGGGCCCCAATATACAGTTGCATTTGAGCACACTGTAACCGCATGGACTTCCTCCCACACCCCTCCCCTCACACAAAAGGTTACAGGAGTTCAGACACATCTTTATCTTCTCGCAATGATAACACGCTGCCCGATTTGAAGTTTTTTCTGTGTTTGTGTACACGGATGCTAGCTCTAATTTACTTTCCTAAGTTCGGTTCAAAAGATCAACTGTGTATGTGATTTTAATGGAGGTGTTTCGGTAGGGATCTACTCTACTTCTTTGAGCGATAAAGCGTCTCAGGGCGATTCGGATTGTGTCCTCACGTCCATCCTGTAAATTAAGACCCGATTACATCATACGAGGTCTGCGCCTCCTCCTTGCCAAGCCCCCGCCGGGCCTAGCTGCTCATTGGAGGCCTGCCTCGAGCCAGCAGCCACGTGATTGGCTTAATGTCTGCTCAAGACCTACTAACAGACTGACATAAAGAGGAGAGAGAGGCCGCTCTGCTGTTATGGCTTCCTCGTCCTTCTAGGGGCACACCAAGTGGAGGACAAAAGGTTGAGCATAGCGGACATACATTGGAGGTCAAATGTCAAAGTTGACACTCGGGCTGGACCGACATGAATTTTTTCAGACCGATGCCAATATTTGAAAAAATAAAAAACTTATTACCAATTAAACGGACAATTGATTCTAAGAATACAAATTTCCAGTTTTTCTTTTATTCTCATTGGTGACTCAGTCACCAACAAGCAAACTAGAACCTCTCTAGCAACTAGTTGCCTTTTTTGTTGTCTGGATTGGGATTTGAGCCATTTTTTTTCTGCTTTGACTTGCAATCACAAACTTGGGATATGAGCGCCGTATGGTAGCGGTGTCATAAAAAAAGTGGCATAAAGCTGTTTCTTGCCAGTCAAACTGAATTTAAAAGGAAGAAAATCACACACGTATTTTAAAAACCACATTGGTTAGCCTGCTAGCCTAGACTGCTAGTTTAAGCCTGATGCAGACACAAGACGTGCAGTAACATGTAGAAAAATAAGAACACCATTCAGTGATAGACTGTGTCCTTTATCCTATGCAAAAAAAAAGACATAAAAAATGTTTTTGGGTGGTTGAACTTGTAACAAAAGGTCAATTCAATTCACTTTGAACGGGAAAGATGATATGAGATAAGATTTGAGTTATACGTGCGGTCTAGCTACTCATATTTCAAGGCACCACATTATTTTAGTGGTGCAATCAATGCTCCTCTGCTTGTGTGTGTCTGTGTGTGTGTTCCTGTGTGCGGAGTTCACAAGGGACATCTGTTCACGGCAATGAGATTGGCTTATGTAACAGTCTGGCAAAAAAAAAAAAAAGAAAACGAAAAAAGAAACAGGGGTGGTTTAGTTCCCTTGGCCAGATACATTCTCTTTTCCCTTCTTAAGCTGAGCCTCTGAGCGGAATGTTAAATTAGTGTTAACAAAACCTTGAATGTAAAAAGAAAAAAAAAAAAAAAGGTGGATTTTATTGAAAGCATTCTTTGCAAAGCGTACTCTTGAGTCCCTCCATTCACATTTGCTCTTTGGCAACGTCAGCACGGACTAACGAATCAAACATGTCAGCCTCACGATTAATGCCTTGAGTTTGTGCAATGTCAGCGCATCAAATGGTGTGGAATCTCTCACCGTTTTTGACGCCTGATGTTCACGCCTTTAAATAAATCCCCTGGCACACACAAGACACCCAGTGAGGTGGTGTCATGCCTTGCGCTCCCTGTTACAAGAAGGCGCCATGACCTTGTACAAACAACACAATTAACACAGTTGGTGCACAGTTGAAATCAAGCCTGAATGGACTATAATAGAAATACGAAGGATTTGTTCCAGGGTCAAATTGTCATCATCGTAAAACAATTGTTGACAACTAGTTAACACCTTAATGTTAATAATAGGTCCTGGTCAATATATAGTTTTTTAGGCTGTTATTTATTTATATATATATATATATGATTTCATCTGTGAGTTACGAATGCTGGTTCCTCATATTGGAGAAATGACAGCAGCTATCATCCTGTCAGCTTCCTGTCCTTTTTTTTTTTTGTGTTACTGATTGGATTGAGTCTACACAATGTGCAACTGGTTTATACTCAATCAATTACGCAATGTATTCTTTTCTGGAAGATTGAAAGCAGAGTTTTGATTTTCCTATTATTTCCACACAATGTCTGGAGGAAATTGTGTCCTGCTGAAATGTTACACCAGGGGAGGACGGGCAGCTTTGCTGGACTATCCACGATCGAAACACTGGCAGCAATTTGCAACCTAAATTGTTATATTTGTTTCATGAAATAGTGTTCAATTATTCCCACTATTTCATGTACTTGGTGCATCCTGACTGGTCACCAGCCAATGGTAGATTACACAACAAAATTCGTATTGTTTATTGATTGTTGTTTTAACTCATATTTAAGGTTGAGTTTTGATTAAATACGAAGGTAAATCAATGAATCATCATGATTGTCATTCCAATTTCACTCCATAAATAATATTTCTTACATGATTGCTCAGCTCACCCAATTTTTGCACATTTTTTTTCCACTCAATGTGAACTTCTCAGTTTAAAGCCATCATTTGGCTACAAGCAGAAAAGTCAAAATGGGTGGGGTTTGTTCAACAAGTCGTTGGACAAAACAGGCCTTGCCATTCATCCACATGCCCACTCATACACTCATACACGTACACGCTCGTACACACACACGCACACAAAGCCGTGCTATTGTTTCCTTGTTGTTGCTGCAGATTAGATTAAAGTGTGCAGCTGCCATGGAGAGGAGACCATTGTCCTGTGGTAAACTTTGTGATGTTGCTCATAAATGTCTGACAACACGTGATCACTGTGAAAGAAGCGCACGCTGGAACAGAATCCAAACTGAACGTGTTCATGCGTGAATTCCAAAGCCTCCTCACCCGTCTAGCATGTACGGCACGCCCAACATTACATAACCATGTACAATTTTTACAATGTCCTGAATGCAATTTACAGAGGCCAGGAATATGAACCTCGGAGAATGAGATGATACTCTTGGGTTCTTCTTCTTCGAATGCTAAACTGATGGTAACAACCAATGCATACAGGCTAAAAGGCTGCCTTGTCTTCCCACCGCAATGCTGGATAGTCGACCGTTAATAGCCCACACAGATCCATCCAAACAAAAACACATACCAGCCTCACCGACATTATGTCAAAATAGGAGCGAGAGAGATGGTGCAGTTGGGATTCGCCGGGATGGAGGAGAACACAGTGTTCCAGCATTCTCCAGCTACTGTGAGATGTACGCTCATGTCATTCTCAGCACAGTAAAGACTAATAGAAACCAGCCAGTGTTCAGCAGCGACAAGAAAAAGTACTTGGACCCTTTTATTTTTTGCAATTTAATGTTTGGGATTATCAAACAAATGTGAATATCGGTTATTAAATGATTTGAATTATGTGAGAAAAAAAAGCGTACTTGCCCCCTTGGTAAATCGTGAATTTTCCATGCCTAGTCACATTTTTTTAATCACAATTTTCCATGCCTAATCACATTTTCTGTGACCGCACCCAAGCCTGAGAACCCGCCTGTGAAGTTGGATCTTCAAAAGCTGCAACAAAATGTCATGATCCAAGAAATTCAAGAACAGAAGACAAAGTAAGTGTCACGTATTGTCACGGAACGGATGGAGCAGGGCGACCAAGTGCAGCTTGGACCAGGGTTCATTGGAGAAGACAAACCAACAGACTTCGCAAAAAGACATGACTCAAGAAAACAACAAGAGGACTAACCGACAGGGACGTGAAACAAGGGACGTGAAACAAAGGACGTGACGACATGACGACGACGACAATGATCCGACGGGGCGTGAGGGACAGAAAGGACTTATATACCCCCGTGGGGACTAAGCGGTTCAGAAAATGGATGGATGAATTGATATATATATATATAAGAAATATCATGGGCACACAGGAGGGGAGGGGCGAGCACATAGCACATAGGCAGAAACCAAGACAATATGCACATAATAAAACAAATGGTGACGAGATGTGACACGTATCAATCGGGAAAGGTTTACAAAGCAAATGGAGAAAGTATGGAACAGTATATCCAGCCTCGATCACAACAACAACTCATCGAGGAGGTCACAAAAACTGCTGACCTATTTCGCCTCGGTTAAGGGTCATGTCTCGATAATAAGGATGAACAGATGTGGCAGATGTCCAAATTCTACATGAATACATGTACATAAATGTAAACACTGGAAAGTGGCGACACAGAGCTCAGTTTATGTTTAAAAAAAAAAAAAAAACATCGCAGCAAAATCCTAAAATACAGAAAACAAGGTGCACTAAAAGTTCAATTAACACAAACTGTTAAACAGCGAAGGACAATCCACGGATATCATGTAAGCTGCATTCTGCTAAAATAAGAGCGCTCTGATTGGATGCTTTGTAAGCGCTTTGACTTGATGTAATGGCAGCATGTACGCCTAGTTGCATTCGTGAAGGTTTGCTTCGATCTTTTTACAACAAAGTCAAAAATGTCAGACTTCTGAGCGTTGTCCCAAGTGGTGTATTAACAAACCACATCCTGCAGAGGGTGCTCCACCTTCAGAATGGTCTTGTACATCCAGCAAGTAAGATCTTTCGTCCGATTTTCTGATACTGGTTATGGAGGTCATTAGATTGTACTTCTATTAAGCGATTCATTAGTCGTTTGGCGCATTGGAATCGAACCTCTCATATTTGAGTGTCAGATACATTGTTTGAGAAGTGTCTGGAGTGACAAACGGCAACGTTAACGACATCAGTGCCGGTCTTCGTTACGTCTGCAGCACAAGGCGACGTATTGTGAGGCCCGGCCGGGCGTGCACAATTACGCGTTCTTCCTCCATGCTATGAGACCATTTGGGTTGAACCATGCTACTGGCATGCCCTGTACTTATTACTTAACACTGGACTGCGAGCTACCTTTGGAATAACTGCTGCACATGCTTTTATATTAAAACACACAGTCGGGTATTGTTTACTCAAGGAGCTGGTTACCAGAGTAACTGGCCGGGGCTGATAAATACAACGAGATAGTGTGCCCGCAATGTTAACCTGACTGCTCCGAAGGTATTGATTATTAGTCACACCTGCAGCAGGTTGACCTGACTTGACTCATAAAGTCATCATGTCTGCCTCATTCCAGGCCAGTCCAAAGCCCATCACGTGGGCACAGTAAGGTTTGACAGTGGCTGTTTTGCTTTTGGGGTTAAACAAGTACACCAGTGACACACTGTCAGTTCCATGGGCCTACTGGAATTTTTTAAGACTAGTGGCACGTGGCGAGGCTAAGCGTTTTTCTCACCCACCACTCACTTATTTTGGACCAAGCCGCCTTGAAGTCTATGAAGACTGTTGCCCTGTTTGACGGACCTCCCATTGCTCCACAAAGAGTAAGGTAGTAGATGGACTTCTCAAAAATCCTCTGTAAATTGACCAATTAGAGAACAAGATGCGAAAACAACCTCCACTAAAGGGGCAAGAGGTGGAGTGCCCCACCAGAGCCAGCTCTTTCTGATACAGGAGGTGTTTAGATTACAATGAAGTGCTGTTTCTTGAGCAACGATACAACCCCAAGTTACCCCGCGCTGTAGTCTATTACCAGCTAGCTAGTACCGTGGTAATGTTATAAGTACATTATACTGTATTGGCCCGAATATAAGACGACCCCGGTTATAAGACGACCCCCTCTTTTTCAAGACTCAAGTTTGAAAAAAGCCTTTGTCTAGACCCCGAATGTTAGGCGACCCCCCCCCTTTTCAGTTTTATTTCAATGAAAAAAACCTCGTCTTATATTCGGGCCAATACGGTATATTCATATTGTCGCTGTCAGGCATAAAAACATAATCACACCCTATAGTTTGAAAGGATGGGTGTGTTTTAGACAATAACTGAAAATAAATAGGTTAGATACGCTTGAGTAAGCTTGTTTTGTGGAGAATGAATGTCTGTCCATTTCCTATGCAGTCTTTGGAGAAAGGGCAGGGAAGACATTGGACCAGTTTGGTGTCTATTGCTCGACTCTCCCAGTCCTTTCTCTGCTTAGAGTGGCAAGCAACTTGAGTGTGACTGGTGTGTGCTAATCTTTTACCGGGCCACGCATTGAACCCAAAGACATTGCAACAGAGCCATTGCAATATCCACAGAGAGCGAGCTGCAGATGTGAGGAAACATGTCTCATTTTCCGGCGACTTCACACTGCTGCTGCTGCCTTGTGCCGACTGACTGCTAATGTTTGCCTTCTGGTTTCTCAAGACATGAGCTTGGGAGCCTCGTGCACAGAGAATTGGTGTCACGCTACTTGGGGGGCTGTTTTGTCTGGGCATGCAAGGGGGTTTATGAGTCGTGTGGTTTTTATTCACCAAAGATTTGGTGTGGCTGCAACAACAGGAAAAGAACAATACTATCAAACACGATTTACCAAACTTAGCGGATCAAAACGGGCCTCCGATATCTTAATGACTGAATGTTATGTCACTGATCATCAAGCGAGCACACAACTTCTTAGCAAAGGAGTTTTTAATTGATGTTTATCGTAATAAATTTATGTCTCAATTCTTTATGTAATCCTGAGAATCAGTACGGTCAACATCATTACGCTATTATTGTTGTATCTGGTTCATTGATTACTAAATTAGCCAGCGTTTTTCTAAAGTTAGGATTGACGCCAGCCCACCTTTGACCTTAAGGAGAACAAGTGCGATGGACAAATGGACAGATTGAGCCTCTTGTTCATAATGAAAAACGTATTTTGTAACTTTGGCGCTAGAGTTTGATGAATGTAAACGCTTCATTTAATAAAGTAGGAAATAGCCAAATTTGTGTTTTGGTTGTTTATTTTAGTTGAGGATACTGCTTTAAAATATAACTGAAACTCAAATAGTAAATGGACCAGAATTGTTCAGATGCTTGTTGCTATTGCTCTGCACCAAAGGAAATATTAGTAGCTACATGTTCAACTTAGGTCTTTGAAAGACAAATTTGAGGTTATTGACTGACTTTTTAATGAATTCATCCTTTTTACAACTGCTCCTCTGTATTAAATATAAACCGCATCCACGAATGCTGCCATTTTGTTTTGAGGCTCAATTCTTTCAGATCAAACGGGAATCAATCCACCACCACTATTTGAATAATAAACTCATTGTTATTGCTTCGCTGTACTTTTAAATTATAATACGAACTAGAAAAACAGCACTGTGTGGTGGGATGTTGCCTCCCTGTCTTGAATGCAAAGTTGTCTTGTTATTTTCTTATGTCTGTCATACAGTAACTATTTTGTACATTTGCTGTGAAATGTTGGTGGATTTAATGTTAACCTAGATTACAATTGCGAAAGAATACAAAAGCCCATCTCTATTCTGGTGCACTGTTGGGCCAGCTGTCCCGAGGCTGGTTGACCCAGTTAACTTGAACAAGGAGGCTTGAGTGGCGCCGCCATTTTGCCTGGCTGTGCACACCAGAAAGACGAAGTGTTAAGAGGACTGCAATAAAGCTAGGCCGCTCCAAAAGGCCGCTGATGTGTTCGTCCTGACTTCCTGCATGCCCTTCATCAGACGGCCGTCATTGTCGCCCTGTCGGAGGGGAAAAGCAGCGCCGTGTGAGCCGATTGGCCGGCTGTTGCAAAGCTGATGCTAAGGCACTTTGAGCACCATACTTTCTATTTTACCAATGAAACCTCTCATGTTTCATTGTTGAATTTGTATTGATGGTGACAAAGGGCTAGACATTTGTTATTCAAAAAAAAAGTCAGGCTGCCTTCAAGACCTATTAAAGGTCATGTCTATCCCTCCACATGCACAGCATTTATAAACCAATTTATTGCAGCTCCAAAATAAAAGCCTTATCAGCGCTGATGTGTGGAGGCATTTCGTCTTTATGACAGTGCAGATTATTTGATCAAGGCGGGGAAAGAACTCAAAGATACATATTTGACCTGAAGCTTTGAAAGTTCTATTTGATTAAAAGAATAACCCTAGGACACAGTACAAACAAGAATACATCAAAGTCCGTCCATCCATCCATCCATTTTCTGAACCGCTTAGTCCCCACGGGGGTCGCGGACGCGCTGGAGCCTATCCCAGCTGTCATCGGGCAGTAGGCGGGGGACACGCTGAACCGGTTGCCAGCCAATCGCAGGGCACACAGAGACAAACAACCATCCGCACCCGCACTCATACCTAGGGACAATTTGGAGTCTTCAATCGGCCTACCAAGCATGTTTTTGGGATGTGGGAGGAAACCGGAGCCCCCGAAGAAAACCCATGCAGGCCCGGGGAGATCATGCAAACTCCACACAGGGAGGGCCGGAGGTGGAATCGAACCCGCACCCTCCTAACTGTGAGGCGGACGTGCTACCCAGTCATACAAGGAAATATGCTCACTCAGCATAACATTGGTTATCTTACTGTACAACTGTAAACATTAATCTTGTTAAATTTGTCAGAAACAGTAATGTGGCAAAAATTATCCCTGTCCGAAATATTAAGTGTTATGTCTGAAAAAAAATCTGACAATTCATTCGTATTTTTTAAAAACTAATTCAGGTTATAACTTTTTGGGTCGTATTTTAATATCAGAGTTGTACGTTTGGTCTGTAATATAGTGAAAAGCACTGCTTTGTTCTTTCATGACTTGGACGACTCATTGTGGTTCGAACCATGAATTTGGCTTTTTTTTCAACAATCCAGAGGAAGAATGTTTGGCCATCAGTTTGTGTTGCCCAAGCTCGAGTTTA
The DNA here is from genome assembly GCF_033458585.1 of Syngnathus typhle. NCBI lineage: Eukaryota > Metazoa > Chordata > Actinopteri > Syngnathiformes > Syngnathidae > Syngnathus > Syngnathus typhle. The sequence goes on along the minus strand of NC_083738.1, from coordinate 9,581,227 downwards.
CTTTAGGTTGTGCAGCAGCGCAATGATACATAACACACTAGCAAGTCAACATTTGAATAGCTTAAAAAGGCCACTCATGCTTGAAAACCTGTTACCTTAAATTCTCCAAATAGGGGGCAAAATCATCTCAACCGAGATGTGACCCATTGCTTCATTCCCTATAGAAAATATTTCAGTTGCTGCTGAGAGCTGTGAAGTTATTTGATTAAAGGGAAGGTGTTTCCACTTGTTTTTTTAGGTAAAAGCTCATGTTTACATTGTCTGATCTTTAAGCAATAAATTGGGGAATAGACGTAAAGCAAATAAAAGGTAAAGTGACTGGCTTTGAATTTGAGTCAGGTGTACCTAATGTAGAGTCCAAGATGCTCCTCTACTTTTAAGACAAGCTAAGTCATGTTACGTTGGTATGCTAAATTAAGAGGCATCTTTTCCTGTCCGTAAGTCCTCTAATTCCCCGATTAGAGTCACACAAAGCTATACCTACCCCACATAACAGTTTGAAAGCACTTTATCTAACTTAATAGTCATATGCAGCAGAGTGTAAACTTTTTACACCAGCACTACTTTGCAAAAGAAAACTTTAATGTCTTATGGCTAAGATGAAAATTCAGCTTTCATTTATTAAAAAAATTGTATGCAATTACCATTATGCAGTTCAAACATTAACTGTAAAAAAAAAAAGTTTAAAACTAAAAACAAACATTTGATTTAAAGATAAAGTACATAAAAAATAATGTTAAGTTCAAAGTTAAATTACAACTGAACATTTGTGAACCACCACTACAAAGAAGAAAAAGTCAAGGGTTCCAATTTATTTATTAGCACAATATAAAATAAATTTCAGGACAAATAAGATGAGCCGCAAGACCTTGAACCACTGAGTAGTTACACTACGGGCAAATGAACGGGGCCAAAAATAGTCAAGGCACGCAAAGTTACAATCACACCGAAGTGAAGAGAGCCCTTAAAGCTCAGCCTTTAAAATTAAATAAAAAGAAAAAAGAAAAAAAAAAAGGAGGGACAGAATAACCAGCATTCAACTTCTCCTACAGTCAAACATTTTATTCATACACACACGCACGCACACAAAGAAAATGGTGAAATGTGCAGTAGAAATTAAGCGGAACTGCTGTGCTTCATCGGGACAATTAAACCTCCACCAAGCACTGAACATTGGGAGTCCTGCTCAGTCAGGACGGCAACGTGCAGCAGGCGTCACCGGTTTATGTCGGGAGGGGAGGAAACCGGGAGGACGTAGAGTGCTGACAGCCCCGCTCAGTTGCCAAGAGAATTCCCGTGACACATCCCATCACGTCAAGCAGTCCCGAGGGAGGGGAGGAAGAATAAAGGCTTTCTATCTCATAAAGTTTCCGCCTCCGATCTCTCGCTTGTATCTGTTGGTGAGGTGATCCGCCTGCATGGTGAGCTTGGACAAAACCCCAAAGAGTCCACGCAGATGAAAGTGAAACTGGCGCTCCAAGTCGGCGTTGTCGTCCACGGGCAGCGCCCCTTTGATGGGTTTCTGCTGCTGCTCCTGCTTGACGGCCATCTCCAGGAAACTGGAGCCGCTGCTCAACTCCCGCTTGAGTGGACCCCACTCCATGTCGTTCTTGATGGACTTGAGGAGCAGATAGTGCTCGTACATGTCCCTCTGCTGTTTGCTGGGACACTGCACCTCCTCGTCGTCTTGGTGGTGATTGTAATTATTGTTGGCTTCCGTCTGGCTCACAGCCTGCTCCTCCAGGGGCATGTCACGCAGCAGGCTCGGCACCATGATGGTCTCGTCCATGTTGTTGGCCGCCGCGATGAAGCGGTGCATGACGTTAATGAGGGAGTGCTTGTTGGTGGCTGAATCGCTGCTGATCTGCATCATGGCTGAAGGCTTGGTTAGGTTACAGTGGTGTGGCTGGCAGGTGGCGTTTTAAGGCTTGAGCTGCGATCACACATTCGATGTACGTATTACTTTCAAACGATCATGCTTTTAATCCCGTTCAATGTGCAGCATGACCTTGACTTCCTGGATCAAACTAGTATGAATGATTCAACCCGGAAAATATGACTTACCTGAATTTGGAGCCTGCGTGATGAACTGCTTGTGGGGGTAAGAAAATGATCTTGTCTGATTTTTCGTAGGCGCTCCGATGTCCACCCGCCTTGAAGGAAACGTAAGTATTTCCTCGTCTGACTAACGGCTGTTTTCCGTTTATATACCTCACAGCCGACGGGTTGCAGTGCGGAAAGCCAAATCCTGCCCATCCGTCTGTTTCCGGCAAGCCCATTGGCTGGGGAGCCGGATAAGGGCGGGCCAAGAGAGCGTATGATCCAGTTTGAGCCAATCGTGAGTCAGCAGATGCGGGTCAATCAAAATGTCTTTGTTGCGCGCAATTAATCGTCAGCACCTTTGAACATCGACGCTTTGACACCGGCACATATGCATTTTTCCTTCCCAGTTGTTATTTTGATTATTCATACTATAGAATAAAAACGCCTCTTTGTCACACAGGATGATTGTTGCCCATAATCGTTTTCAAATGTTACGTCTCACGGCTTTGTAGGTCTGTAGCGCCACCTGGTGTTTTGCCTGATCGTTTAAAGTTTCAAAGCTACGTCCCGTTTAAATTCAATTGACATTTTTGCAAACTACTCGATCTTAATCACAAAATACGAGGCGTGTCGTGTGTTCTGTTCTCAGACAGAACAGTGCAGTACAGTTGAATGTATTTTGGGGAATTTTAAACGTAGCGAGTCATTAAAAGCTAAACTCTTTCAAAGTGACTGATACTACTAACTACTACCAATATATTAGATTAGATTGAGCTCCATAGTTAATTATGTATTTAAAACAAACATAGACACTTTCGTCTCTACATAGATAATATTGCTCGGATTTGAGTTGGAACCCTTTGGAACCTCATGTTTTGGACCGCGAGTTGAGTTATATATACGTATATTTTCTCCATGTATTTATTTGCAGATTAATTAAAGATGCTGAAGACATGTGACTTCGACTTTTATTTGTTTTTTCCATCAACATTTTTCATGCATCCACAGAAGAAAAGCATTTAAACTGATGACCGATATGAAAATGTGGGTTATTGTAGCTTATTATGTATGCCATTCCCCTCACAAGTAACCTCACGCACAATCCTTTGTCAGTTTGTCTTCTTACCTACGCATATTTGATCAAAATTATAAAATAAGGCAACGGCATTATTTAATCGGGGTGTAAATCGCGGGTTTTGTCACGATACAATATCATATCGATACAAAGAAGCCCGATACAATATTTGCCGATATCTTAAAGCGTGCTGTGATTCATTCACGATACATCACGATATAGTGCTCTGCGATCGATATAGAACAATATCCTGATTTATAACAATTCATACGCAAAATCAACAAGGTACTGCAAACTCTTTGTTTAGGAAATTACAAAGTGCTTCCAAACGAATTACTTGAAGCCCAAAGGGGAGCGAATTTCCTCGTCTTCTTGGACACTAGCCATAGCACCAGCCCAGGAGCCACGTAGTTGTCGGCTCCCCTTTCACGTGCCTGCTCTGCTCACAACACAACACGCCGCGCACTGCTCCCGGAAAGAGGAAGCAAGCAACAATGAACTGGATTTCAAAATAAAGTCGCGTCTAATGTCTGAGGTCAAAAACGGGCGATATAGATTGATGTTTACGTTTAGCAGCGATGCCAACAAATCGTAGAGCATTATATCGATTAATCGATGTGTATCGATGAATCGTTACAGCCCTATTATTTAAAGGCAAAAAAACCCAGACATCAAACGAGTATTGAAGCACAAAATAAAGCGATAATATTGACACAATGACATCTACTCTTAATAATCGTTTAATTCTATGAAAACAAGAAACAACTTAATGTTTGGATCAAACTACACTTTCCCTTTGAGGTTCATTTGGAATTTTCCCTTTTGCTCCTCTGCTGTGTCCTGTGAGTGGATAATAATAATAAAAAAAAGTGGCGAGGTTGGTTTTTCTAAAAAGTTTAAAAATCACAGGAGCGTCAGTCGTTTAGGTTGGGAGATGCACACTGATTCACCTGGTAAGACAAAAGAGAAAGAAAGAAACAAACTAAATCTCCAAAATGCTGCTGAAATATTTTTTTGCTTAAACTGGATGTAATATAGGTAGCTTTTTACCTGCATGAGGCAGTGGCTGTCTTTACACCATCTCGTACTGGTTGTTGGTTATGTATCGAGACAAGCAGCAGGCCAGGAATATCCCAATGAGCTGAGCACAATTGAAAACAACACGCAAAAATACAGGTGTGTTCTATTGTTTTTATAATAAACATGTACTTCCGGCAATTTGTACCTTGACTTACAAGTTTGTTATGTCAAATCAATTTCCTCATTGAAATGCATTACAATGCCATTTATCGGTACAGCTCTTCCCAAACCCAAATTTCATTTTGCGTGTTTGACCGTTTGTCCTTTTGAATGAAGAGCTGCAAGGACATCAGCGACTGTAGCTCTCCTTCCCTATGTCCCAGGGCATTTCAGTACCTTCATTACTCCATGTCATTCTCTAAATTTCCCTGAAGTGTTTAAAATTTGTCTGCAACTCAAATTTTAGCTGATGACAAATAATAAATTCCATCATACAACGGCTCATAACTTGACAAAAAATCATGTAGGCCAGGGCACTTGTGAGTATAAATACCACTGTACTCATTTTGTGGGGAGTGTCTACCAACTCATTATCACATACCTGGAAAAAGGCAATTCCAAAGGAGATCCCAGCAATGATGCCCAGGTTGGATTCCATCACATCAGTCACCAGTAAGAAGCAACCCTGCACACAAGACAAATAGTAATACATTTATTCCTTATCCAACACTACCAAGAACGTCACGATTGCTTGGTAAAGCATCCATCGTCCATCATCTTTCACTATTGTTTTAAAGGGAGAATAGGTCCTAAAAATACCTATATCTTAAATCTGTGTTGTTAAAAGTGAAGAAAATTTGCAAGAAACATGGACCCAACCGACATGACTTGCCTTCGCAAGTCACATAAATAAAATGCTGTTGAGAGCTAGATAAAGTCCCCTGGCCTTTACTTTTGAAAGCTGTGATTTAGACAATGTTTTCAAGACACACAGAGCACCTAGTGGAAGACCATACATACAAGGATGTGGAGAAAATACAAAGTTTGATACAGGAAGGCCGGCCTGGGCAAGTAGAAGAATTATGTGGTGGACATACTAATTTGCTACTCTACCATGCAACCACCAGAGGGCACAAGTGATTCAGGCCTGAATACTGCACAAATCCTTATGTAAGAAAAAAGAAAGTTTATACTAACACATCTTTTTAAGGTATCTCTAACATAGAAATGAAAGTCAACAACAAAAAAATCTCTAAAAGGGGGCGCTGCCCAATAAAAGTTTGGGAACCTGACTACTGTGCAAACTGACAGAAGGTGAATGGCATGAGGTTCTGCTTGGCAGTCAATAGTCAGTGTTCCAACGCTGTCCGTTGTTCGCTTGTTGAATTAAAACAATGACACAATTTAGTCGAAGTAGAAACTCACAGTGTTGTACACTTCGTTGCCAGCCTTGTCCAGGTCCTTGAGGGTCTCCGGAGAGCAGTTGGTGTCAACTTTGCAGCAACTGGCAGGAATGCCCTGGTCTTTGAAATAGTCGGTTTCTGCCCAGTCCGTGTAGTTTTTCACGCCACAGCATTGCAACTGTATTTACCCAAAACAACAAAGCAAACAAGTTACGGTCATTCCAAAATATCATATTTCTGTTATTTTACATCACTGATTGTGTTCAAACAGGCTCAGTCATGAAGTCAATAATATCTATGTAAGAGCCATAGGATCAGTCAAATCGTGTGTTTATATATTTACTACTCGATTTTTTTTTCGATAACGAGATTTATTTCGATGGGAAGGAAATTTTTCACGACACAACACTGAACAAAACGATACACAAAAAAGAGGATACACAGGTTATTTATGTACCTTCTGAAATCTAGTGGAAGATTTGTTTGATCTACATTTTACTAAATGTGGTTGGCACATAGCGATTAATCCCCCCCTCACTTTTTTTTAATGGAAAATAATTGTTCATCCAAATAAGTGATATTGGCTGATTTCCTGTGGCACACCATCGTGCCATGTCCCAATCTATGTGACTCACTCAAGATGCTTGGTGGGCCAGATTAAAAACTCTACGACTACTTACAGTCCTTTGGATGGCATCCACAGCAGTTCTGCTTGTCTCAGTGCTGTTGTAGGACTTCACAGCATTTTTGTATGCAGTGCCTAATTTTTCCTTTATCTGTAAAATACAAACACAAAAAAGTGATTCCATAATTGTCTTCTGCTTTGTTCTATGTAGTGCTTTTGCCACCAATAACTCACCTCATGCCTGAAGATGAAGCCTGATATTCCGGCTACCAGCTCGGCCAGGAAGACCACAGTTAAGAACATGGCATACTGTACAAAGAGAGCGATTATGTGGAACATTAAAAGTAATGTGTTGGTTGGATTAGGAGTTGAGGAGGCGAGTTCGCCACTGACCAGTTTGAGCATCCACGGGCTGCCCCGGCATGTGGCAAAGCAGCCAAAAAGGCCAAATATGATGATGGCGGCGCCGGTGCCGATGAGAACGTACGGCGCGTTTGTGGTCTCATCGGAGGCTAGTGTGATGTACGCCTCTAGGTTGACCTTCCCCCACACGCCCACCGCCAGCAGGATCATGCCTGTGAACTGAGGAGGAGCAGCAGCAGCCAATCAGCATCACCAAATTTGGATGCACCACTTTTCCAGATCGAGTATATTTACTTAATTGCCGATACCAAGACACAATACTTGACTGCCATTACATCTGGCAATTTATAAATGATTTTATCTCTTACATATTGATAGTCCACTAAGTAAGTACCGTACTTTCCATGTGGGAAAAAAACATTTGATTCTAATTAACGTTAGGTTTTAAAAGTCTGTTTTAAGAATTATAAGCGTTTTAATCAATATAAATGTTTCAAGTTGTTGGAGATTCTATCTTGAAAATTTTAACCAAATACTGGTGAGTCTGGAACATGTGATAAAAGAAAATCCACTACATTGCGAAATACTTCCAAAGTGATTCATTCCAACGCTTCCAACTCGGGCTGAAATGTCATCATTGTTATTGTCCATACGTCACGTGTGTGTGGATATGTGTGTGTGTGTGTGGGGGGGGATACTGGCTCCCACAAACAGCAAGGACAGATAAAAGCATTTTAGCGTGAACTTTGTGTTGGCTACAAATGGCTGACACAAAGATAAAAATCAGCAGCAGCAGCACTTAATCATTATCTTTAGTGTAAGTATGAGGGCAAAATATTCGAGTAGAGCTCTGAAATTTATGATTGATAGGTCTTGTTTTTTTATATTCAAGTGTCTGTAAAAATTTTTTTTAAAAATTGTTTTTAACTCTTCTACTAATCTTAACTGGACTAATCGGGGTAGAAGGGTAGAGCTATACCATCCATTATCTAATGTAATTTCATACTTAAATCGCTTTATTTAAAGTTGCTTTATTTAAATGTTCTGTATTCATAGCCCAGGCGATGGCACTGACAAAAGAAAAAAAACTTTATGAAAAATGTTTTGAGAAATGAGCAAGTTATCATCAATAACTTAACAATATCCATTTTCTGTACCGCTTGTCCCCACGGGGGTCGCGGGTGTGCTGGAGCCTATCCCAGCAGTTTGATTGATTGATTGAACATTTATGAGTCATCAGGCAGTAGGCAGGGGACACCCTGAACCGGTTGCCAGCCAATCGCAGGGCACACAGAGACGAACAGCCACTTGCACTCACACCAATGGGCAATTTGGAGGTGGGAGGACACCAGAGTGCTCGAAGAAAACCCACGCAGGCACGGGAGGACATGCAAATTCCACACAGGGAGGGCCGGCGGTGGAATCTAACCCACACCCTCTGAACTGTGAGTCGGACATGCTAACCAGTGTCCCACCGTGCTGCCTGCAAATTAGCATTTGTTCACAATATACTTGCATTGCCTTTGATGGAACGCCACCCCCACCAATATGGTCTATGCATGTCACATATCGCGTGCCTGCTCTTCCATTCATATCCATGGTTGTCCCTGATAAGGTCCCTGCGTCCTGCACCAAGGTGAACACCAAGAACACAAAGTGTGGAAACTAAAAGGCCTTAACACTTGAGAACAACAACACTTTCGAGTTTTTGGTGTCGCCAATTCATAGTGTACCCTCTTGACTAGGGCTAAACAATTTTGAAAAATATTCTAATTGTGCTAAGCTTCCGCTCCCTCCAGATTGCAATTTAAAATATGATTATTTCTTCAAGGTCCTTTTTTCAAGTGTTTGAAATAAACCCGAGAAACAAATCAAAATGTAATAAAATAAATTGTATTTAAAAAAAAAAAAAACACGATTATTTCTTTAAGGTCCTCTTTTCAAGTATTTGAAACAAAATTCTACCATACAAGTTATACGTGTATAATTTGTTACCAGGTGATTTTCAGATATGCTTTATGAAAGAAAGGGAGGTTATAATTTTCAGGGTAAATTAGATTTAAGATACTTCAGAACAACCATGGACACATATTTAAGTTTGTAAAAAACAACAACTTTGTTGCTATGAACTCCCAAGGTGAAAGATCATGACATTCATTTGCAGTACATTTGTGATTTTAAGTGCAATTGATGCATACCTGTTTTGGTTTTGGAAAAAATATTTTTGTAACTACGAAGGGTTCGGTGAATGTCGGTCTCTTTGATCGATCACTATGGGTAGTATCCTTACATTTTTTTATTTGCCTTACACGTTCTACTTGTAATGCCAGCATAAACATTAATATCATTGAGTTTGAACAAAATAAAAACAGTAGGACTTCGAACGTGTGAGTAGGCAGTGACGTCATTTCAAGTCTTATCTTTGATTAATCACCGGAGGCTGTGCTCGCAAATAACGGCAACAACTGAGTTTATGGACGGGCATTATATAAGTTTATTTTCTTAACTTAACAAGAAAAAACCCGACCTTGTTTTATTTAATTAGTGCGTGTTACCCTCTTTTTTTTTTATTATCCCATTGTTGGTGTTAGCTTCTCGCCCCCACCCCCCCCTTTCTCCACATCGACATGGTCGCAGCTCACCCAGAAAATGAGACTGTAGGAGATGAGGAAAGTCTTCAGGCAGGTAATGACCGGCTTCGTCTGAAGCCGACGTGAAGGCGGCGACATGTTCGACTTCTTTCGTTTCTCTGTGAAGTAAAAAGAGAAAAAGCTCACTTCAAAGGACGGCCCAGAGAAGAAAAAGTTGATGTGGGGGACGCGGGTGGGTTACGCACGTCCTAGGAGCGCTCAAGAGGGAAGTGACGTCATTGTCCAGATTTACTTTTCCCGTGGGAATCAGCGACAATAATACAAAGTTAACTATGTTCAAACTTGTTGATCACCGGCCCCGCGTTCAGAATAAGATAACTGAGTTGAATCACGGCAAACTAGATACATGTAATTTGAATTATAATCATGAAGAACGTCAGGTGGGAATAACCAAAGAAAAGCGTATTAAGAAATTCAGCCTAATTTTATTGAGATAATACTGCACTAACTACAACAAGAACAACAGCATGAACAACAAAAACAAACAAAAAAAGATTAGCTTAGTAGAAAAGAAATAAATTTTTTTCCTCCTTGAAAAAGTGTCAATGAGTCGTCATCGTTCATCCTTTCTCTCCGACGATGCTTTCAAAATAAAGTTATAGGCAAGATCAATACTAGACAATACAAATTTAGTACAGTTTTATTCATGCTTTGTATTGAGGGGTTTCTTAGAAAATGATCAATTCAGAAATCAATTCAGTTGTATTATCAATGAAAATATCGCAACAACCATACTGAAAATGAGCAATCTTTCTGTTTTTTATTATGAAAGCTCTCAAACTTTTTGTTGAATCTTCGCTATAGTTTTGCGCGACTGTCATATAATCACTCAACTGAAACACAGTAATTCCGTAAATTATTGAGAGAAAATGTATATTTGACTATTAACGCACATAGGAGTATTAATTATTTTCAGAATCACTTTTTGTCTTATCGACACGCTGGAACGAGAGTGACACGAGACAACAGCCCCCCCTAGTGGACTTGTACTTGTCACTGAAGTAACAAGGAGCTTTTCGGCTGAGCACTCCCGAGAAGACAGAAAAGCTTATTTTTCACCGGAAACAAACCAGTGAGGCGTTTTAAAATTCGTTTGAGTGTCACTTGTCAAGGTTTTGCAAAGTTTGACATTGTTGGAAGTCAGACTCCAGCCAACGGGAAGCTGCGCACAACGTTTTTCCTCCCAGCAGTGTCATCCTTTTTCCCGTCCAAAGGTTTGACTATGACTCGACCACTGGTGTTCTTTTTGTTCTCTTTACTTCTCACAGGTGAGTCCGTGAAGCTCTCATGATGATAATAATGGATAGTTTACTTTTGTGTCTGTGAATAAGGTCTAGCATTGTCTCCCCGTGATAAGCCAGTCAGCAATATTTTTTTTTGCGGTATTCAGTAATAAGATATGCATTAGATACAGATGTGGTTCATATTTAGACCTCACTCACACTTCAGGAAAACAACATTTGGGATTCCCCAGCATGTCATAATTAATTATAACTTAACCAGTGAAAATGATGACCCAAAAATGTTTTTTTCCCCCACGTATATGCAATGTGTGAATACTGGAATGTTATTAAGCTCTTGCTAAAGGAAGCTTGTGTTGCTGAGATTCCTCAGTATGATCTTAACTGTTTCTACACCTCTTCCCAGTTTAAAGGAGTTTTTTTTCCCCTTGTTCCAGCTGTGTGTGCGACCATAGAGGATGGTGGCTACGATGATGTTGCAGAGGAAGAGGATGAGCGTCATCTCGACTACACCAGTACGTATAATAATAATGCACAGATCGGTCAGACTTATCTCTAAAGATCAAAATCACAGTATACCAGTATTATAATAAACTAACAAAATACAAGATGTGTTTATTTAAAATGTGGGGCTCTTAGTCATTCGTAGAGTTGGGACACACACCCATGGCGAGGTGTCTGTTCGGCAGGGCCACAGAGAACGGTAATGTTTTTAAGAGCAGGCTCAAGACCGACCTTTTTAGTGTCCCTGGCCTTTATTACACATACCGTACATACGTTACAAATGTCCTTTCCACCAGAACTTTACTGGTGTCACTCTCCACGTCTCGTCAACGGGGAGCTGTCCTGCCATTCCCCACGAGGTCGAGCATACCGGACCACCCAGGGCACCCGCTGCACCATGAGCTGCGATCGAGGCTACCGCCTGATTGGTCAGAGCTCCATCCAGTGCCTCGACAACCGTCGCTGGTCAGGGGTCGCCGTCTGCCGCAGTGAGTGGAAGTTGCCGTTAACAAACGTCACAGTTCGTCTTGGGGGATGACAAGTTAATTGGAGATTGTAGCTCTGCTTTCCCACAGGCGAAGATGTTACAGTAATTAAGTGTAAAGCAAATGCTCGTCATTCATGATGGAGCCTACAAATAATAATAATTGATGCCCCGCCATAAAAGGTTTGGGGTTGTGATTGCATGGTGTTATGTCTAGAGGTGTTTTACCCACCTAGATATACTGTCTGCCTTTTCTTAATACATTAAGAAATGTTTTACAAAACATGTTTGATCTGAAACTGTCTTCTGTATACAGCAGAAACAAAAGAATTGACCTTCCCTTTCCAATATTATTGCAGGGAACCGTAGAATGGACACAATCATTCCATCAGAGTATCAAGTTGATCTTAATTTTGTCCTGCAGGGATGCGATGCGGTGTGTTGCCTCTCATTCCGCACGGCAGATACACGTGCACTCAGGGCTTTGTGGTGGACTCCAGATGCGACTTCACCTGCACCCCCGGCTATCACATTGAGGGGGAGTACACACGCACGTGTCAGCACGGGGGGACCTGGAGCGGGGCACAGCCCATTTGCTTAGGTACACTTCAGAGGTGCTCGCACTCTGTGCTTAAGTAGAGGTACAGATACAGTACTTAAGTACTGATAACTGAAAATTCTGCTTAAGTACAGTCACCACAAGTCACACATTGAAATAAAAAGGCAGTGATGAAGAATTTTCTTACATTTGATAGCTTCAATCTGCAGCCGTAAAATGGAGCTAAACTTGGTACATCTGCTTTGCTGACTTGCGATTTTTTTTTTCACAAGCACAGCTCTCTTGGGGTTCACTTTCACCAAAGTAAACATATTTTCTCTCATCCTGCTAATGGAATCCAAAGCTGTGGTCTCTTCAGCTTCATGTTTCCTTAAAATAGTGGTTCTGAAGCCAGGGAGCCTAGACTATTGTTCTAACTAAATAAAGAATAAATACATTTACTCATCACTTGCCCTGTTAACTGTAAGAAAAGTATGTCCTTGCGTATATAACCCCCCCCCCCCACACACACACACATTAATCATAACCTCATCCACTATTTGTTTTTAAATGCTAGGACTGGGATGGGCAACTGGCGGTCCACACAAAACTAATGCTTGGACCTCACATGTGTATATATAGTTTTGGTTTTATGAAGAAATATACAAATCATGTGGTCACTATTTAGCAAACTTGGTCACGGCGGTGGTCTAGATTGTAACCCTCCCAAAAAACGAGGGATTGCTGTATTTGTCTACAATGAACGATCAGTTTTCCATAATATGTGTTGTGGGTCTCCAACTGATTTCAGACACAGAAGCTCCAAAAATCAGATGTCCGCGATCCAGAATCATGGTGGCAGAAGTTGGTAAACTGACTGCCAGAGTAACTTGGGATGCACCGGTTGCCACAGACACAGCTGATAAAACACTTGAGTATGTCTCTGCTTAACTTTAGGACCATTTTCTCGTTTCAAATGGAAAGACGAGTTCGACTTTCTTGTTTTTGTAGTGTGATTCTAGTTGGCCAGCAGCCCGGCACGGACTTTAACGAGGGAGCCAATATAATTCGCTACAAAGTGTACGATCAAGCCAGAAACAGAGCTGCCTGCAAATTTATCGTCCGTATTGAAGGTGAGCAGATGTATCACTTGGAGCATGTTCTGCCTATACTGAATGTGTCATTGAGATAACTCACTACATTATTTGTAGTGAGTTGATCATTTTTGACAAATTAAGCGTAATTGGATCATTTTGGTGACAGTGGTTGTGAATCATTGAATAACACCACACGACTCTTTTTTTCCTCCCAGTGAGGAGGTGCTCCGCCTTGTCTCCGCCTTTGCACGGTTCCCTCACCTGCTCCTCCGATGCCACCAACTACGGCGCCGTCTGCGAGTACCACTGCGATGGCGGGTACGAGCGCAATGGCGTGTCCAGTCGGGTTTGCCAGCAAGACCGCAGCTGGAGTGACGACCCTGTGGAGTGCGTTCGTGAGTACGAAATACAAACTAGTGGGAATTATTACATTCAGAAATAGCATCCAAGTGGTTCCACAAAATCAAGTCGTCTGGATTAAGATTATATTTTCTGTTGGGTAGATTTATAGTCTTCTTATAAAACTGTTGCTGGAGTCATATGATTTGATTTCCTGCAACAGCTTGACAAAATAAAATTAAGTAGAATTACACCAATATACCATTTTATTTATTGTTAATATTAGCCCTGGGTTATGAAACCTCTTAGTTGCCCATCCCAGTCCTAGCATTCTGTGGCTAAACATTATAAAAATCTCATAGCCACGCCTGAGTGTAGTTAGCCACAACCTGACTGTAATTATCTTGGGTGTAAGTGTTGAATAAAAAAAATAAGTTCTATTCATTATATAGGTTTTAAATCAACAGGCCTATTATGTTAAAAAAATTTTTTCTGCCGAATATTAGAATCAGGATTGACCCTAAACAATAACAAAGTGACCCCATTTAAATATAGGTCGCAGCTCAATTGTCTTGGGTCATTTGAATAAAGAAATAGCCACTGGTAGACAGCAGACAAAATACAAATGTCTATCTTGCTGACAGTGATATTGTGTGTTGTAGCCATGGCGATCGAGACAAATGTGAAAACGGTGTCGGCTCTACTACGTCAATTTTTCCAGAAGAGGCGACTTCTCATCCTGTCTGCGCCCGACATAGCCGACCCAGACTACCAGCTGCAGAACATCATGATACAAGTGAGGAGAACTTTGAACAACTTGAAAGCCCCCCACAAAGGTGGTCAACAATCTCTCTGGTTTCGTCCCACCCCCAGAAAGCAGACTGCGGATTACAACTGCGCCACGTGACTCTCATCGAGCTGCTGGACTCGCCCCCGCGTGAGATAGGACGCATCAAGGATCACAACTTGACCTCGCTAGTTGTTGAGGAACTGAGGTGATGTTGAGAGAAATTTCAAGTGATTTCCACCAACTCTTGATTCGGGAAGTGCCTTCACACTCAAACACTGAGATTCAATACAAATAGGTTGTAAATCGTCGAGGCGTCCCAGTCTTGACATTCACCAACTGAACAAAACGCATAGTCAGTGCCCCTACCGTCCAGTTCAGACATCAGCAAATCACAAATCAACCTTACCTCTTGCTAATACACCATTAGTTATTGCACTGAACTTGTTTTATCAACATATACATACAAAGACTATTACTATTACTAACTATTCAAGTTACATCATTCTGTAACAGAGCAACAACTATGAACAGAATCACACCAGACAGTCATCTAAGTAGAGGCAAATATATATATATATATATATATAGCGATTTTCCAACGGGCAGTCCAATTTGTGTAAAGGCTCGGTTTTCCAGACTGGAAAATGCTTTCATTGAGTTCCCTCACAAGTCACACTCGCACACAGAATCAGACATCTGACTCAGTGCATACTACCACCTAATAAGGGACCTCAACTGGATTTGAACGATTTCCCAAACAGGCTCACATTCCGAATCTCCAGGCAATACTTCAGCATGGTGCTGGTGGACAAGCTCGGGCAGGATCGGGAGCGCTTCATCACCCCCATGGCGTCCGAGGAGCTCTTCTCCTACATTGACGGCTTCTTGCTGGACGAAGAGGAAAGGGAGAAGCTGGATCGCCACAGGGACTTTTGCGAGTCATAAAATGAATAATAAACAGAGTGGGAGAGAGGGACAAGGTGATATAAGGGGCAAGAAAGCCCAGACGGACGCAGGAGGAAAGGTTAGGGTTATGGTGTAAAATGAAACAATCTACTTTTAAATCGATATTTATTGTCAGAAGAGCATAGTCGAGTCAATTCTGAGGTAACTGGAAGTAAACATTGTCATCTGCAACAAAGACTTCATAAACCCTCTACAAATACATTTGCTAAGACAGTGACAAAGCTATAAAACATTTCAAACACAACAATTTGTTGTACATGGATGTATATCTCAATATAATTTGCGTTGACACCATCATGACTGACACTATTTCTGTGCTGTGTAGCTGTGGTTAAAAACAAGTGAGTGTTTCTAAACTAACTCCATTTGAGCATTCTTTTGCACATTATTCATCAAAAACCATGTCAAAACTTGAGCCATCCCCCTCTCCGGCCCTCCAAAAAAGAACCAGGCGTCCTCATTTGCCCTTCTTTTTCATGGTGGTGCGCAATGGAAGGGTGCCCTCTGCCCAAGAGTCTGGGTACTGCATCATCTTCTGCCACAGACTGACCTCTTCTCCAACTGAATCCATCCCCACTTCGTCATTTCCAATTTTGACAGTGCCTAAAATGGAGCACATTACTGCATTTTAAGACCATATTGAAATTTCACCAGTACCCCAAACTTTAAAGTACTGTAGTGTATATACAGGTGCTTCTCAATAAAGTGAATAATGTAGAAAGGTTTTTGCATGGCGTCAATTCCCATGATACAACAGTGAAATTCAATTGAAATGCCGCCACAGGATGGGAGCAAAGCACCACAAGAAGCGCAACTCACCTGAGCATAGTTACTTGGCACAGAGATGGCAAACACCTCAGTCTTCTTTTCAGATTGAAATGAATGCTAATGCCTTAATCCCTTCCAGCCCCCCCGACACACAAACTGTCCTTTTGTTTAAAAAGGTAAAATAGCAATATTTATAGATTCTATAACATTATAAATAATTGAAAATCAGATATTATAAGTGAATTGAGCACTCTGAATTGTCCTTTGGTGAGATCGTGTGAATTGCTATTTGTCTATATGTGCCCTGCGCTTGGTTGGCAACCGGGTGTACTGCCCAAAGACTGCTGGGATAGGCTCCAACACGCTCACAACCCTTATGAGAAGTTCAAAAATTGGATGGATAGATTCAAAACAAGAGTGATTAAAAAAATGTAAGAAATTAAACTGTTTATCATTGTGCATAATGATTTAAGGCTGTAAATTTCAACTAGCTCCTAAAACGTCAATTATGTTAACTGAGTATGTCAACTGCGTTCTGCACTGTTTGCTAGCATTAAGATAAACGCTTTCCTAAGGCAAAGGTATGTAGTTGTTTGAAATACACAAAGTGTAATTCTCTTTGTTTTAGGTTAAGTTGGACAGTAAACATTAACTGGGAGTGCCATTAAACAGCCGGAAGTCTCTTTTTGGAAGAACTGTTTGCCAAAGTGCTACTACATATTGTGGAGTTAGTGGTCGCATCTCAAGCCTGCTGCTTAGAAAATAAAGTCAATAAATAGATATATGTATCTAAAGAAAAACTTGAATGTGCAGTCATTCATATCTCAAGGTATCACTGCACAGACCTAAATAAAGTTATCCACAATATTCCGATTGAGATGCACATGCACAAAAGTCAGTGTTTTACCTTCACCAGAGCTGAGGCGCACTCCTCCAAGAAATTCATTGCTCAACATGGGTTCTCTGTCCCACACGGTAAGTTCCAGACACATGGTCCTCAGTTGCTCCAGCGTTAGCTCCTTGTACACAAATGTGTGCCCATAGTGAGGATTCAAGTTCTTCTTCACGACGGGCGTCTTTCTCTTGTTGGTCTTGGACTTGGACGGAAACAAGTAGCTGTGAAACCACAGTGAGAATAATTTTCAAAAACAGTTTTAACCATAGAACGCCTTGGAGCTTTGTTTCTGTCTTACCCTTTCACAAAGCTATCAGACATGCCTCCTCCCTTCATGGCCATCAAATTCTTTGCCTCCTTAATCAGGATGTGGAGCTCCCCACTTTTCACCTCAACTACCTTTTTGCCTGGAGGAGAGAGACAGATTTTTTTATTTCACATCAGCAAAGTGTGACTATAAATCAGATCTCCTCGTACTGTAGCTTTACCTTTGAATTTCTGTAGTGGAGGGCCTTTTGGTGGGACATATTTCAAGGAGATTGCCAGCTCTCCTTTGAATTGGGTGAACGCCGACGTTGGTACGCAGCACGGAGCCTTGAATGGAGAATGTTACATGTATTATGTTCATGATGTGTAGATTTTACTACTATTTACAAACACACTGCAGATGTTTTCAAACTAATACAGTTTGATCAGAATTTTTTAATACGGTTGTGATTTGAGGAACGACTCCCATTCCATAACCACGCTCGTAATTGAAATAAATGGAAATGGCATTGTATTCAAATGAGGAAAAATAACACTCCATTTGTGTTTGCATTTGAAAAAAATGACAATTAAACAGCAAGCACTGTAATAAAAGTTAACAGGAAGGTCAAATTAAAATTTTCTTTACAATATGGTCTATGCTGCTCCCAATCAGAACACAACATTCTGATTAATATTGCATTTGTGGAATAGGAATTAATCAGCAAAATCTACTTATGTTTTGTTGACATCCCCTTTAAAAAGGATTAAAGAGTTTGTCACACAGAATCAATTGAATGGCCAATGTCTTGCTAGTTCTGGTGTGCCTCCCCGGGCCACCTGAGACGGATATACAGGTACTGTTAATCGTGATGTCAAATCCTTTTATCACTGCACTTTGTTGGACACAACATCAAATTTGATGGTGATGGAAATGACATAAAATTTTACAAGGTGATAAAATGCTGTTTACTGAAATAATTTACTTTAGTCATGAGGGCCATGCATTCTTCCTGTGGGGAGTCCAGGTCATAGCAGTCCAGCGCAATCTCCACCTCTCCTAAGAAAGGGTTGCTGGTGAGGTGGCCGTGATGCCACACTGATATCAGCATGCTACGAGTTAACAGCTGATTGCGGCGGATGGGGTACTAAACATGAAGGAGACAATAGGACAAATGAGTACACATCCCCGAAAAACATGCTTGGTAGGCCGATTGGCACTCCAAACTGCCCCTAGGTGTGAGTGCGAGTGCGGATGGTTGTTCGTCTCTGTGTGCCCTGCTATTGGCTGGCAACCAGTTCAGGGTGTCCCCCGCCTACTGCCCGATGACGGCTGGGATAGGCTCCGGCACGCACGCGACCCCCGTGGGGACAAAAGCGGTACCGAAAATGGATGGATGGATGGATGTTTACCTTGGAGTGGACATGCGGTTGTGTAACTTAAACCAGTTGTGGTTCGCAAAAGGCAAACTGCACACTGTGGCTTCTTTAATATGATCCAAAAGTTTGGATGTTTTATGTCTTTTATACACTCTTTTCTCCTGGCTCGTGGTTGTTCCTCTGCAGGTGTGGAAAAATGATCAATACAAAAGCCTACATTTTAGAAAAAAATGCACGATACAAGTACGATAAAAATCTGACAGACAAGAACATATTTCACCAAAGATGGCTGCATTACAGTGTGGGCGCATTATTTAGGCCATGATAATGTGGTGCGAGGGAGGTAGCACTTGGATTACACGTATGGCGCAAGTGAAACAGATAATGCCCCCCCTCTCTCCTGCAAATCAGGAACAGAGTCAACATTGGCAAGCGCTACCACAAATCAATAGACATCCTAAAGGCTTCAGTGGATGTGTTGATGTCGAGTCGCATGCAAGCCAGACCAAGTGTCAATAAAAGCTAAGGAACAGGACGTGTTTGTCTCAAGAGTACCTTGAATGTTTCTTCGTAGACCGGGTTACAGGTGTGCCTCTTGATCGTTGTCTTCCTTTTACTCTGACGAGATTTGTCCGGGAGGAGGTAACATTTGACGTAACTAAAAAAAAATAATAATAAAAATAAAAAAATGAAGCAATAACTGTTTTCCCCTTGCAAATTTCTCACATGACTCGACTTGTGGATGTGTTTGTTGACATTAAATTTCCCATGCAGCACACTACAACACAAAATAGCAAAATGTGTACATAAGAGGGAAGGTGCATACATTTGCAAATACTGAACACAAACAGTGCAATGATCACGCTCGTGGAGTGAAATGAAAAAGTGATATTTACGGGTTGGAAAACTGCCGTAGGCTATCGCCACAGGCCAGCTTGTGACACTCCTTGATTAAAACCTGCAGACTTTGGCTGGACTCATCGTAGAACATGGAGAAGACCACCTCCCCTCTCACGTCCATGCTGTAACCGTCTCCAGAGTCACTGTAAATACTCGTCATGCTCTGTGGAGAAAAAGCTTTTATTGGGCAATTTCTGATCAAAACTTTCATGTCTTCAGGCACCAACTCATTAATAGTGCAAACTTCAAATATGCCACAACATATGATCATGAAACATTGGCAATTGAAACTCATCTTACAACATTACCATTAAAAATAAAAGGGGTAATGGAGGAAAAATGCCCCCAAAGTAAAACCCTAAAAGTAATTTCCACCAACAACTCAGACCAAAGTTAGTTTCTCCTCAACATCCAAAGATGTTAGTTTCTGAGTTCAAATGCATCCCTTCAACATACAGTTGTGCCTAGAAATGTGAGTTTGGGTGAGGTGGGGGTGCTTGACAACCCAAATGGCACTTTACTTCCTGGCAATGATGACTACTCGCGGGACTTTGGCACAATCATACCAAAAGCACCCAAAAACTTCACAGTCCCTAGCAGAACAGTTCAAAAGCTTACATTAAATTATGAAAATAAAAAAATAAAAATTACCATTGAACTTGCAGAGCTGACCATCGAATTTCTATGAAAGTTAACCAAGCTGTCAATGTCTTCTTCATCATCCTGTCGGTATAAACAACAACATTACTATGCAGATTGCGGTTCACTTGATAAGGTACTTGACCACACTTTCTCATTTTACATTTAAACATTAGCGTTTAATGAAAATACTCACTTGCATGTCTAACTCTGGCACAGAATGGCTCCTGTCTCCCATCGGTACAGTCAACATGTCCTGATTCTCACGCAAATCTAGCGTTGATCGGTGTTCTGTCATCAACGCATAGAGAATTACTCATGAACTAATAGACTACAAACAAGGAAAACTGACAAGAAGATGCTTACCAGGAGGATTTTGAGTACGTCTGATGCTCTTCTTGAAAAGTGTCCGAACGTCCAACTCTGGGCTGGGAGACACTGGCTTTTTTTCTGGGGCCTATTGCAGCATACACAGGCAAAAAAAGGCAGTGAGAATTGCTCGGCTGGTTAACGTAAACCACAAGTTGCCAATTATACATACAGCATGGCAGAGGTGATGGAGACCTTAAAAACTGAATGAAGTGCACCAATTTTTCAAAGCCTTGTGGTAGTTTGTTCAAAGAATAGAACTAACGCCTGGGAACTGTTTCATATTGTGGAAACACGCATTAAAATGTCACCTAGTGTCCGACTTACTTGTGTGTCCAAACTTTGGACAGATTGGCTCTCTACATCTCTTAGGATTTCAAACGCGTCAGCTTGATCACAAA
The DNA here is from genome assembly GCF_033458585.1 of Syngnathus typhle. Classification (NCBI taxonomy): domain Eukaryota; kingdom Metazoa; phylum Chordata; class Actinopteri; order Syngnathiformes; family Syngnathidae; genus Syngnathus; species Syngnathus typhle. Next base: position 9,560,490 of record NC_083738.1, on the reverse strand, counting down.
TATCCAGCTCGCATTTGACACTTTCTGCAATAAACACGAGTTATGACCAAATTCGCTCTGCAGTGTGGGTAAACAAATTCCAGGACAACAGGAGGCATACGAGGAGGATTCTCATTACTTGTGACGCTCTTCTTGAAGAGTTTGTCACCATCAAGTGCTGGGCTTGAACTGGCACGCTTTATTTCTGGGACCTAAAAGAACATACACGGCTAGTCACGTTCAAGAAAAAGTGAATGGAGAATGCAGAGACAAAAACGGACCAACGTCTACTTGACAGCTCCAGGACTGTTTTGTCTCCTTATTCCCAAAAGAGTGAGGGCCAAACATGCACACACATTCTTTTCCACTGCATAGTACCAAATCCTCTCTACTTGACTCACACTGGCAAAGTATTTTCTACGTCAAACTACAAAACCATACTCCAATCAAAATAAAAAAATGGTTTCCTGCATTCAGTCAAGAGGACACAGAGGGCACCAAGAAATTGGACAACACCAACAGCGCCACATAGCACCTGCTTTTACCGATTGGAAAACCATCAATGGGGCGTCTCAAACCGCTTTGACAAGAACAGGTAACCATGCAGTGGAAAACGTCACCAACTATGTCACCGAGGTTTGTGTTAAATAATCGAAGATTTTTAACTTAACAGCCAATCTATGAACGCACATTACTGATCTACTTACTTGCTTACTCAAACCTTGTACAAGTTGTCTCGGGGCAGGCACGGGGATTGCATCAGGTTGATCACAAACATCCGGCCCATATTTGACACATTCTGTCATGAGCATGAACTACAATCAAATTCTATTTGCTCTGTGGGGAAAAGCTATGTCAGAACAGTATGGGGCTTACCAGGAGGATTCTCAGTGTTTGTAACGTGCTTCTCCAAAAGGTTCTCAACATCAAACTCTGGGCTTGGACTGACCTGCCTTATTTCTGTGACCTATAAGGACACACACAACTAATCATGTTCAAAGAGGAGTAGATGGAATAGTGCTTGAAGTTCTGCCTCTTTTTGGAAAACACAATCACTCACTTGCATTAAAAAAAAGAACCTTCCCCGAAAAACAAGGCTGACTTACTTTTATGGTCAAACCTTGATCAAACTGGCTCCGAGTGTCCGCTAGGTTTTGATATAATTGCGATTGATCATCCAGCTCACAATTGACATGCTCTGTAATTAATACAATATGTTACAACCAAATACACTCCGCTTTGTGGGAAAACAACAGCAGGACATAAGTGACTAACCAGGAGGATTCTCAGCATTCCTGACGCTCTTCCTGAAGAGCTTGTCAACATCAAAATAGGAGCTTGAACTGTCCCGCTTTATTTCTGGGACCTTCAGTACAAAGACAAAAGGCTAGTCAGGCTCAAAGCGAGGTAGATGCAGAAAGCTGAGGCAGAAACAAACAAGTCTATTTGACAGCCATAGCTTCGATAAGCGTCACAGAAAAACACCATTCCCAGAATTATCACCAAAAGACAAACACCACAACATTGCGTAAACCTGGCTTTTCCATTGAAGAGCACTGCCTCAGTTCAGCAGTCCTTGTCTTGCTTTGGGAGCAGCTTTTTTTTTTTTTACTTCAAAATAAAACCAGGAAAGAGTGCAAAAACAATGCAGCTTTCAATGAATCGGTCAGAAGAAGATCAGGCTTTCTTGGCCTTTACTTCTTAAGAGGAGACAGAGGGCAGCAAGCAAATTAATATCAGCAGCAAAATGGACACTGCTCAGAGGCCCCCGCAAATGATAGTATCAGCTGAGGATCCCTAGAAGCACCACTAACCAGGTAGGAGAGACACCACCTCCTCCGTAAGAGTGATTAGTCACTTTAAGCATAATGGCTGGCTACTCAAGTAATGGCAAAGATCTCACCAAAGATAGGTTGAATAAAAAAAGCAAAGTTGAAGCTCCCACCAGTCAATTAAGAAGTAACTTACAGATCTAATTACTTGCATGTCCAAAGCATGCACAAATTGTCTTTTGGCAGCAACTGGGACCTCATATGAGTCAGGCTGATCACAAACATCCAGCCCATGTTTGACACATTCTGTCATGAACATGAGTTACAACCAAACTCTCCCTGCATTGGGGGAAAATACAATGAGGACAATGCGGGGCTTACCAGGAGGACTCTCAATGTGTTTTACGCTCATCCTGTAGATGTTCTCAACACCAAACCCCAGGTTTAAACAGGCCTGCTTTATTTCTGGGACCTAAGGACAAATGGCTAATGATTTTCAAAGAGGAGCAGAAAGGATAATAGATGGAGTGCTGGTTTTGAGGAAAAAGATTTAATGGTCTTTATGGGAACTAGCTTTCCCCCAACATTGCACAATCTTCATGGTCGCGAAAGCAGAACTCTCCATTGGCACGGGAGTATTTGTGGCAGCCGATAGAGATAATTGAGCACTTACACGAGTAAGAGCCGGTCCCTAAAAGCAGGGCTTACTTACTTGCATTTCAAAATCTTGTATAAATTGTCTGTCAACTGGGACTTCATACGAGTCAGGTTGATCACTCACATCCATCCCATATTTGTCACATTCTGTAACGAATATGAGTTATCACCAAATTCTCACTATTTTGTGTGGGGAGAATAACTTGCAGGACCAAAGGCATACCAGGAGGCTTCTCAATGTGTTTCACACTCATCCTGGAGAAGTTCGCAACATCAAGCCCTGGGTTTAGACTTGCCAGCTTTATTTCTGGGACCTATAAAGGACAAACGACTAATCGTTTTCAAAAAGGAGAACATGGAGAAGTGCATGAAGTGCTGCCTCCTCAAAGAAAATTATTTAAAGGGCTTCATGGGCACTAGTTTCCCTCCCAACATTCTGCGACTGACATGGTAACGGAAGCATAATTCGCCATTGACATGGGAGTTTTCATGTTGGCTTACAGAAGAACGAGCCACCGCTCCCCAAAAAGGGCTTACTTACTTCCGCTTCCAAACCTCGGCAAAGTTGTCTCTTGATGCCCATTGGGACCTCATGCAAATCAGCTTGTTCACTAACATCCAGCGGATATTTGTCAAATTCTGTAACGAACATGAGTTACAACTAAATTGTATATGCATTGTGTGGGGGGGGGGGGGTAAAAATGGCAGCATACCAAAAGGATTCTCAATAGGTTTTACGCTCTTCTTGAAGAGTTCATCAACATCAAACTCTGGGCTTGGACTGGCTTGCTTTTTTTCTGGGACCTAAAAGGACAAGGGGCTAAGCGTGTTCAAAGAGGAGTTCAGCTTCTCAATCTAAAATACTTTAATGTCCTTGAGGGATGGACACTTGCTTTTTTCCCCTGACATTCTGGGCTCTGTATGGAAATACAAGCAGGACTCGCCATTGACCCAAAAGTATATGGGGGGACCATGTTTGCTCACTTGGATGAGAACGAGCCAGTATCTGAAGGTGGGGCTTACTTACTTGTGTGTCCAAACCTTGGACAGATTGTCTTTCGATGTCCAACAGGGTCTCATACAAGTGATATTCATCACAAACATCCATCTCATTATTGACACATTCTGTAATTAACATGATGAGTTATGACCAAATTCTCTCTGCAGTGAGGGAAAACAACAGCACAACAATAACAGACTAACCAGGAGGATTGTCAATGTTTTTCTTGAAGAGCTCATCAACATCAAACTCTGGGCTTGGACTGGCCTGCTTTATTTCCGGTAACTTCAGTACAAGGAAAAAAAGACTTATGTTCAAAAAGTAGATGGGAAAAGCCGAGGTAGAAATAAACCCGATAAAGTTTCTGTGACAACATCGTAACGGTGTTAGCTCCTTATTAGCAGTAGCGTGAGAAGGAAAACATTATTCCCAGTTCTATTGCCAGCACACTGGTTTTCTACTTCAAAACAGTACAAGTAAGATCTTAAAAAAAGTCACATTGAAGGAATCTGTCAAAATAAGACAAGGATTTCCTGCATTCTCTACTCAAGGAGGCACCTTTAGTTATGAGTAAAAAATGGACAACACCAGCAAAGCAATCACTGCACGGATCACCCAAATGACATCAGTTGCGCCCCCCCAGAAGTCCCCCTGACTATGTATACAAAATGGTATACCGTATTTTGCCAATGGAAAAGCATCAATAGCAAGGTTATCTGCTTTAAGCACAATTGTACTCATGCAGTGGAACAGATGTCACCAAGATATTCCCTTGAGTTCCAAAGTTAAACATTTGAAGCTTTTGCTAGACAATCTATGTGATAATGTTAACGCTAATGAAGTACATCACTGTTCTACTTACATGCGTGTCCAAATCTTGGACAAATTGGCTCTTGAAGTCATCCAGGCTCTCATATAAGTGAAATTGATCATAAACACCCAGCTCATCTTTGACACATTCTGTCATAAACATGAGTTACAACCAAATTCTTACTGCATTGTGGTATAACAATATCAGGGCAATATTGGGCTTACCAGGAGTATTCTCAATGTGTTTTACACTCTTCTCCAAGTGTTTCTCAACATCAAACTCAAGGTTTGGACTAGCCTGCTTTATTTCTGGGACCTATAAGTACAAACGGCTAATCATGTTTAAAAGAGGACTAGCTGGAGTAATGTATGAAGTGCTGCCCCCTTGTATTTATGGGAGCTTTCTTTTGTTCCCCTCCATGTGCTGGTCTTGTCATGGTTACTAAAGTACAACATTGGCCCAGCATTAAATGTGATGAAAAGTGTGACTGACAAAGTGTTGGCCCCTAAAAACAGGTTGATTCAGTACAACAAGAACTAGGGCATGAAAACGGCACTACAACTCGAGTTATTTTGATGAAAGCATGTTGTACACAGTTCCCAAGTGTTTTAATGATATGTTTTAAATTATGGAAGTAAAAAAGAAGATAATAAAATGTCTCCTTAAGCCAGTGCTTCTCAAATGTCTTTTATGCCACCCCCCAAGAAGAAGAAAAAATCCTGCACCCCACTACTCTCCTATACATACTATTTGTCTACACAATTGTATAAGTACACCTAACATTGTAATTTAAATATCCGAACAAATCCGAATAAATATGAATTACTCAAATAATATGGATTTATAAATATTGTTCAACCTCTATGGCACGATTGGATATGGTAGAAGAAATAACTAGTGCAATTGATAAGATGTTTGCAGTATTTATTTTTATAGATTCAAAGAAAGCCTTTGATACGATAGACCAAAATATTTTGTTAACCAAACTAGAGCCTAATGTAATTATAGGGTTAGGGTTTTAGTGGTTGGAAAGTTTAATGGAGAGGAGACAGCAGTTTGTGGAGATAGGGGAACACAGGTTATCGCTTTTAGATATCACGTGGTGTACCACAAGGTTCGATATTAAGACCAAAATTATTTATACTGTATTTAAATTACATATCTAAAGCTTTTAGTATATTAAAGCATGTTATTTTCACAGATGACGCAAATGTTTTCTGCTCTGGAGAGAATCTCCACCAGCTAATAAAAGTAATTTCAACTGAGTTGGCCAAATTGAAATTGTGGTTTGATTTATCTATATAAATTGTCTTTGAATCTTAAAAAAACCCTAAATTTATAATTTTTGGAAATCGGCAAATCCCGGCAACTATAGAATTGAAAATTGACACCACAACCCTGGAAAGGGTATATGAGAATAAATTCTTAGGAATCATTATTGACTAAGCCTTGCTGGAAACCACAAGTAAATTACATTAAATGGGCAAATGGGTTTTTCGAATAAAGAAATCAAATCTAATTACCATGTTCCCTGGAGTCACACACTCAGTGGAGTCACACACACTCGGTGTCCGCCCCACTATTTGAGAAGCACTGCCTTAAGCGCTAATGAAACACATAACTACTGTACTTACTTGAGAGTCCAAACCTTGTACAAACTGGCTCTTAACTTCCCCTGGGACCTCATCCGAGTCAGGCTGCTCGCAAACATCCAGCCCATCGTTGACTGTAATAAACATGATGATGACATAACTAAATTCACTCTGGTTGTGGGAAAACAAAAAGAGGCTTACCAGGTGGAGTCACACTGGAACCATGGGATTGGTTGTAATGAGGTGGGAGAATCGCTCTTCTGGATGACACAATAAACCCATCACATTAAAATGTTTCCAAATCCACACAACTTAATATAGTCCGAGTTTATCTGACATTCCAACATCAGCACCGCCAGCAGTGACTTTACCTGGGCAGGTCTGGGGTTACACGACCGGACTCGGTGCCTGTTTTGCCGCTCGTGAGGCTGGCTACTTCTGCCGACTCAGTGTCACTCTGCAATGACTTAAACAGGGAATCAACTCCTTTTCTTTCGTAGGACACCGTTGACGCAACAGAGCCAGAGTACTCGCTGGAAGGACCATGATGCAAAAATTCATCCCCTTTGGTTTCAGAAGACGCTGTCGAAATGATTGAGTCCGAGTTCTCACTGAAGACAAGACAAAAAATTGAAATAATCTTTAGCAATTGTATCAGTTTGTTTGTACAATTGTATTATACACCACTCAAAAAGTTAGGGATATTTTGCTTTTTGCATTTGGGTGAATATTTACAGGGTTTATACACATTTTAATTGTAAAATGTCCCTACTTCATTCCCCACACCCCAATTTAATTTTTTTCTGATTAAAAAAAACAAACAAACAAACAAACAAACAAAAAAAACATTGATTAACTAGGTGCACTATATCGTTCAGATTCTTTGCATACCTTGTGGCCAAATGATTGTGATTTGGTGAAATTCATTAATCCTGAGTGTCCACAAGGTCACAATGCTAGTTTGACGTTAAATAACCACTGCTTGTAGTAGTATTTTCACATATGTTCGATATATTTCCAGTATGTGACGGGTGATGCAAGCTCTCAGGCTGGCACCACTGTACTTAGTCAGTCTTTGTTGACTCGAAGGCAAGCATACAGCTTCTGCAGAGCCTTTTTCTCCTCACGTCATATTCGGCATCCCAGTAATTACCCCAATTGGACGACATTTTCTTTTAATTAATACTGTTTTTTATTAACCCAATTAATACTGCTAGTGAAACACAAGTGTAATGGCACTAAAATGGCCACTACCTGAGATAAATATGGGTGAACTTTGCTAATTCATATTGTATAAACGCAATATCAATAGGAAAGCAGTGCTTACATTAACGAGGTTGTATACAACATATTATTGTAAAGACAATTTTGGGGTTGACCTCCCCTTTAAGTTCACCTGTATAGCTTACTATATTGCAATTAGGTTTATACTAAAATATCACTGGAAAGCTTGATATCCTTAACTATTTGTGTATAGTATACTGTATGTACAGGAGGAAATAGTTTTGCACCGTATGTTGGTGGTGTTGACTTTCTGCCGGGGGACGGGAACGGGAGGACCTCGGGTCGATTCCGAATGTTTTAGTAGAACATCTCCCATTGTCACATACTTTTTTGCTTAAAAAAAAAAAAAAAAAAAAAGAAAACGAGTGAGTGAATCACACGCAGAGCCATTTCCTCTTTTACTGTTTGATTAGGAGAATATTCCAGTTACTTTAGGCATGCTGGGCTTGGCGCGCTGTTTACATTCCTTGTCAAACAGTCAGAACTCACTTCCTCTTCCTGTACTCACCCGTAGGCCTCTTTCTGAGGCTGCTTCTCACCAGCTCATGGCCAGGCATGGTGGAGAATCGGTTGACCCTCAGATTGTAGAACCAGTCACCTGTAGTCTTCCTTAGGTCGCTAAAAAGACATTGCAGTCGCACTTTTGTAAATAGTTTATCAGCCTAACAGATCTCCTGTCAGCTTTTAATGATGCCTACTCTTATTGGAAAGAACTGTTTTAAATGATGGTAATTAAAAACATTCCCTTACGACTCTTTGATGCACACTCTGCACAGCCAGGAGCCATTAGGGAGGCTGGCTCTGCATTTGCTGCACACAAGGTGATGGCAGCGTTGACAGTGGTCAGAATTGAACACCAGCAAACTCATAGAGCCATGGCATCGGGCGCAACTCCGCTGACTGTATCTCCTGCTGCCTCGTTTGGCCCCTTTCCTCTTAATTTCTAGCAACTCTGCCTTCCGCTTCCTGCCACACAACATGGCAAACAAAATGCAATCTAGTTGAAAGTATGATGGGGCAGAAAAAAACAAAAGCAATGTACAATCATCATCATCAACAGTACAGCATGTCGCTTTCTACTGCCCCCAAGTGGCCAAGGTGCACACTAGCATAAGTAGCACAATGTGCATCGAATTGAATGAGGGTGTGACAAAAACTGCATAATTGTTCTTCATTCAATTTAATTATGTACTTACTTTAATTTTCTATGGCGCATAATGTTAGAGTGCTATTTTTTTCGAATGAGTAATAAATACAAAACGCTTTAGCCGCTTTATGGGGGGCTGGAACAGACAAATGGTATTCCCATCCATTTCAATTGGCAAACATTATCGTGCTAAGAACTTTTAGAGCTACAAGCATGGTCGAGGAACAAATTATACTCGTACCGCAAGGCACTACTGTGTTTGTATAGTGTCTAGTAGCAGTTTGTGAGTAGCAATTATAATAATAATGATTAATATTAAAGTTGAGTTTGGACATCCAAAAAATAATTTCAAAAAAATCAGAGCATAATTATACATAGACGTTTGCCATTCAAAGCAGGGTCCAGGCCCTATCACTACTCCACAGTCTCCACTTTACTGCAGGGTTCCATTTTTATTACCACCCTTTGTCCGTTCTGAAATAAAATCAGTGCTCCAACCGTATCCAACAGTAAACACAGCAAATTCTCATTCTCCTCAATTGTTTGGTGTTTCTCCCTCAGACTTGATGCATTCGTTGTGCCATTGTCGTCACAGTTTCCGCTGTGCTGATTTTAGTGGAGAACAGGATGCCCTAAAGTGAGAGGAGCAGGGCCAGTACTTGCCGGTGTGGGAAAACATGATAAGGAAACTTCTCACCGAATGCGCTGCTCCTCGGCCTGCCGGAGCTCCTCATCCCGCCGCAGCACCTCCAGGATCAAATCCCGCTCGGTGTCGGAGAGGAAGTCCAGGTCAATATTGTCAATTGAGTGAGGCATGGTGGCTGTTGCTCGGTCAACAAGATCAGTCACATCCAGTTAGCTCGATACTGGGAAAAAAAAATACAGGGAATTAGTATATGCCTTTGTACAATGGCACAATGGCAATCGAATTATGAAGAATGAGTCATTTTGGTAATTATTTTGCTAACCTGGAAGTAAGACGTGGCTCATTGAAACCCTGCCTCCAGTACTCACACATTCGTCAGTAGACTTGAAGTGTGTTCAATGTCCACACAATATAGAGAAATTAAATTGGAAAAAAAATAAGAGGTATGAGCAAAAATGCTCTGGAATGAGTGAATGGAGGAAAACATCATTTTGGGGTGTTTTGGCAAGGAAATATAATAACATGGCTAAAAACACAAAAACATTGTTTTGGCGTGATAAAAGTCCTCGAAGGGATGGATTAAAACAGGTAATCGAAGCCTCAGGTACCAAACGCAGGCAGGGTCTGTCACTGACAAAAAAAATAAACAGGTTCTTTAGGATTTAAGTACTGATATTTGATTAATTCTGACAATCTAAACCACAACACCTCTAACAAGGAGAGGCTTTTTCAGTGTCATGTGACCAGGATTCAGGATGCAGCAGTACAACATTCTGGTTTAACTAGCATTACTTAAAATGACAAATGATTTAAAAAGGAAGTAAACCAGGATGTGATATTTTGCACTGCCATGCTGAAAGGTTGTTTGGCACAGGGCAGGCAAAAATAACATCAACTTGGCTTTCAGTCTGGGTTCCCACCCTCTCAAGACACAGGGATCAGCAGCCCTTTAAAACAAACATCAAGCTTTCAGCCTGAAATGGAAGGGCCCATTTAAATTGCCTCAAAATGAGCTACTTTTACAAGGCACGTGTAAAATTGTTTGAAAGCCTAGGGAAAGGCAGAGAGGACATCAGGTAGAAGTAGAACAATACCTGCAGGGCAACCTGTCTACCCAGGAAGGAACGAAGCTGCGCATACACAGTTCCCTACCTTCCAAAAAACTACAAATTCATTTTCCATCCTTCAGAAGTGGATTTAAATAAATAAATAAATAAATTAAAATAAAATAAAATAAAATAAAATAAAATAAAATAAAATAAAATAAAATAAAATAAAATAAAATAAAATAAAATAAAATAAAATAAAATAAAATAAAATAAAATAATAAATAAATAAATAAATAAATAAATAAATAAATAAATAAATAAATAAATAAATAAATAAATAAATAAATAAATAAATAAATAAATAAATAAATAAATAAATAAATAGCCACTGATGCAGACTCCGACATGGTCACGTTACTTCTAACCAGTTAGTCATTAACTGGAATTTACAGACAATGACGTGGTTGCTTAATGTTTAAAACACCGCAGGAGAACTGGTTTCTCTCGGATTAATTATACGTAATTGTGCACGCACCTGTTGCCAAACAGTCAAGTTTACGCCATCACAGTTTAGTTTACAGTCAAATTTTTTATCCTCCTTGAAATAAAATTGAGAATAATCATTTTAAAAAGTACCTTGGAATAGTTTTTAAAGCTCGGCTCCTCCGACTAGTGTAGTTCCACAGCCTTCGCTTTCCTCCACCTCAAGTGAGAAGAACCGCAGTGCAGTGCTGGTTAGGAAGTGAACGAACAGGAAGATTGGACACTTGACGCCTCTGTCCGCCTTTCCATTGCGCGTTCATTCCACTGTCAACCGGAAGCACTGTAGTGACTTATTAACACACTTGAGTGATTCGCACACTTTCAAAACGAAATATCGTACCATTTCAAATAAAAACAAAAAACAAAAAAGGAATAGCCCAAGTGTTCAACAAAAACGAGAGAAATCTTTCTCCCTAAAAAGTAAACTGTACAAATATATTTAATACTGCAGCCCTAATCCACTATAATTTAACGCAGGATTCGAACATTAACACTGGGTTTATGTAAAAGAAAATGAAGAACTTAATGTGTCAATCAGACTTTAGTGCACATAGAAGTTAAAAAAAAAAGAAGCTAAATTACAATTTACTATTGTTACATATTATAGTATTAAAAAGTTACATACAGCAACCATTCATTTACCACATGCTTACCTTTCAGACCACCCCGTAACGGACAAATATTTAGTTTAAAACATCATGCAAATAAATATGGGCATGTGAGGTGCACTATTGTTTTATCCACTTGGGGTCGCCATTCTCATGCTCTTTGTAATATCTGTGTCCATCCCTCTCCCAGGGGTGTGAGTTTGTTAAATTCAAGGTCATCAGTCATAAATAATAAATAGGTCGTAAATCACATCTTACCCAATTGACCTTCCCCATTTGGCATCTCTGTTCAACAATATTACTTCTGTTCATTACAAAACTGCACCATTATGACATTTTTTATTTTTTTACATGCAATGGCTCACAGAAAAAAAGTCACCCCTATATTTTCACTAATGCACCATGGGAAATGTTGCAAAGGCCATACAAGGCCAGAGCCTAGATTTTAAGGAACCGTAGCCCCAGGGGAATTAGAGAAAATAAACTTTTAGGCTGTTCTGAATCACTCACTAGCCACTATTTACGATGGTGCCTTGAATTTAGAGGTCTGAAAATGAATCGACTGACAACTAATGAATTATCAAACTCATTTAAAACTATTTTAAGAGTGGATTAATTGCCTTTGTTTCCCTATTTAAATGAGTAGAATGCCCGAGAATCTGAAAAACACCTCCAACAAAACAACCAACAAAATAGTGTGATGTTTATTTATGATAAGAAATAGCAGTTCATATTGGACGTACAGTATAAAACCACACAATATTTACACAAAAATAACTAAGCAGTTGCCCACATTGGCCACCTAGAAACAGTCCGATAGACTGAAATAAGCAGTGCGATAGACTGAAATAACATATATGGACGGCAGTGCTCTAATGGAACATCAGAATGCATTGCTGCATCGTTTCTGTTCATAGATCAGTTGGCAAAACGTACGCATTTCCTATTTTGTGTTTGGTTTAGCTTTAAGGTCGCAGACTAGTGGCTAAAGGTATGGGCTTGTTTTCAATACAGTGTGAAATTCTGCAAATTTTATTTAGGTTGATGATAAACTTCGACTGGGAGCGGCATTCAAGAGCGCGAAGACCACTTTTTTGGAAGAATTGCTTCCTATTTGCTGCTTAATGTGAGATTTGTTGAGTTCGCTGACACCAGACCACACTCATATTTCAAGTTTGCACTCAAAGCAAAAAATAGGACCAATGACAGCTGGTATCTAAAAAAACGTAGGGCAACTCAATTGTATCTTGAAGCACCATACAACATAGTCCCCTGAATTGTGAGTATGCCAAATTGTAGTGCCATTTAAACGTGTATAAGTGGAAGCTATGCCCTATATACACCAAACCAATCTGTTTCCAATGATGAAGTCAACTCAAATGAAACTGCTGATTGTCTCTTGAATGACACTAAACCCAAGTGGCAGGATTCAGTGTGTCTGTACATATCTATAATATGTAGGTCATGCTGTCTGTAATGATTATGAACATCATTCAGACTGGTCTGCACTCCAAGTCCAGCACAACATGATGCACATGAGGTGCGTATGACTTTACATGTTTAATGTGTTGGATGTTTGCTCTCCATGTAGTAGTTGTGAGTTTCTTCAAAAGACACACGATGCGGTTTGCGGTGGCAGAAGCCCAGGCCTGCCACGCCTCTCTGTCCGCTCTCTTCCCGGACACGCTGTAGTCGGCATCATTCTCTTCATGCGAAGCCACGGCATTTGCTGATGTAACGTTTTGATGAATGTGTAGGATACCACCAGTTGTTTTCTTCAGCAGGCGACAGGCGACTGGCCATCCGTCCTCAGAGCTCGGAATGAGGCCCAGATTTATCCTGTCTGCAATGTCACACAGCTGGACCTGAGCAAAACAAAAAGGATCCCAGTACTTTGAACCAAAATATACAGTTCCTTGAATATGCTAGACTCATCTGGTGCCTGTAGCATTTATTACTGTTAGGTTCCAACCCTTCCTAATGTCAAACTTTCCTATGTTGCCTTTAGGATAATAAGTCTCCATCCTGACAAAGTTGGAAAGGTTTTTCACTAAAGTGCTTGTAGTTTCTACATAATATCAAGATTTTTTTTGTCCATCATTCTGTCCCCCATAGGTTAGATAGCATTACCTATTAACACCTCGGAATAACACCGTGTACCTCCACAACTGTGGTACACTGTTAGACTGTTGGTGAAGTTAATGCTATGTCAGGTGCGTGTTCAGGTATATTGAGGCTGAAGAGCACATACAAAATACATTACTTTTCGATTATCCCCTGGGTGAACCGTGCAGCGGTCATGTACTCGGTTGATGACTAGGTTTTTACGCAGTGCCTCAACCGCATGTGGGTTCCACTCGCAGGCGTGGACATGTGCCGCACCCGCATGGACCAGATACGGAAGCGTGAAGTATCCTATACCTAATAGCATAAAAATGAACAAAAGTAATTTACGTAAATGATGCATGTTGTTATCTTGCTGTGGGCTGCATGCTACTACTAAAAACTACGCTGCACATAAACAAAAAAAGTCAGGAAAGATATTAACAGTGATTTGCTGTTTAATGGAAACCCAAACTATACAGACCATACATTTTGCTTACCTGCATATAAATCAACCACGGTCTCGCCCCTGCAGTCAAATTCAGCAACCCGCAGCTTCTCTGTTATATTTCCAGCAGAAAACATGCATTTGGTGACATCAAACTCATACCTGCAATTAGACAGCCAGACATTTAGAGCGATAATCTCCCCAAAAAAGTCAGAAAAGGTGCACAGCTGCATTTCTTTTCTGGCTTCATTCATTTATTATGAAAAAATGCATAATAATGTGGTGTGCCTAATGTTCTGTGTGCCGAGCGTATGTATGGCCTACTAGTAAACAATGGGAGTAAATGAAATGATCCAGACACAGTGCGAAGGACTCACGTAATGCCATTGTCCACATGTTTGACCCAGCTTTGCTCTCCCAGCAGAACAGTCACTTGCGGCGATCGGAAACCATCGCTGGATATTCGATTCATCGTTGCCAGACGTTCGGCTCCAAGGCCTTTGGCTACGGTGTGCCATAGCTGTTGATCTAAAATAAACAGAAAGAAAAAAACGCTTGTAAACCAACTGATGTTTGCTTAAACCAATAAGCACACTGGAATCTGGCAATATTACCAAATTTCTTCCATACAGGTAGGGAGAAACAGTTGTGCCCCAGCAGGACTAAATCTCCATGCCGCTGGAAGCTGCGAGGCAGATCGTCCCTCACCTCCTTTGTCCAACTTTCTCCATGAGATTCCAGCAACTCCTGGAGGAGATCTTCAAGCTTATCACCCCTCCTCCTGCATCTCTGCTTCTTGGACAGCGCAGAAGCCTGTGGATGATGTTAAGCCAAGTTGGAGCAGCATTTTAAAGTGAATTTCCTTATTTAAATACGTGTTCGTCACCTGGCACCAAACAACTGTCACATCTTTGAGAACATTTTGGTCAAGTTGTTGTAAACATGGAGGTAAAATGGGTACAAGGACAGTCCCGGTCGGCTCTTTCACAATACATACATTTCGGTCCAGGAACTCTTGAGACTGCAAGTGTTCCCTGTGTATTACAGACACAAAAATGAATTTTACATTACGACAAGCCAAGTAGACAAACAACACAAGACACAAACAATCGCTCACGTCCTCACTAGCCATGCTAACCACTAATGATCTCAAGATTATTAAGCTGGCGATTACCTTAATTTCTGTGCATGGCAATGAGGCACACGGAGACAAGGCACCCCTTCCATTAAGAATAAATAATAAACAACATATACCTTGAGAACATAAAACAAATGTCAACACAGAAAAATGCAAACGCGTAACGCGGACCACCGGCACCAAGGATTTGTTTCCAACGGACAGTTAAGAACAACGGACTAGCTGTACAGTGAACTCTAAGGGCGATATTAATTAAAAATATTACATGTGTAAGGTTAAAATGTGTATGTCTGTTTAATCACTATCAAGCAACTTCCGATAAATTAATTAGCTAAAAAAAAAAAAAACCAACAACCCCAAAACAGCGTATAGTGTAATTTTCACAATATGTCTGCATTCAAGTCAAGGTTTGCATTCAAGTCAAGACCTGCGTTCTACTATATTGTTAACATTAGAAAACAAAAGCTGTGTTAAGCTGTCTGCAGTTTGAGCTTTCATTAGCAAAATAACACTTGACAGTGTTGTTTTGCAAGAGAATGATTTGTCACATCCACCCTCCGTCGTTTAATGCATCCACACTCTCATGCATTTAGTGAGAAAGCATTTATGGCTATGTGACTGAGCTAAACAAATATTGAACTTTCATTGGATCACTATTAAAGTCACTCTGTAGCTGTAACAGTAAATAATGCAGGCTCTGCAGCCACTACAAATGACACATCACATGGCTGTTAAACACTTTTCAGTCTCCTAATTTTTCAAGTACCGCTTTTTCCATGTATAATGCGCCCCCATGTATAATACGCACCCTAAAAATGGCATGTTGATGCTGGAAAAAAGCCTGTACCCATGTATAATATGCACCCAAATTTGGACTCCTACTTAAGTCCGTAAATGTAAAATTATTTCAGAAAAAAGATAATCTTTGGGAACAACCGGATGTTATTCTCCCGGTCAGTATCACTGCGCATGCGCTAGCAAACTCGATAGCAAAGAAATGTTTCGGATTTCTGTAGGGTACATTGTGACAGCAAACGAGCAGGTGATCGAGCAAGCGTCTGATACGAGAGCATTGTGTTCGTATGGAGCGTGTTTGAAGTGAACACCAGAGAAGAAAGCGCATCTGTAATGGCGGCCTCCATATCATCTCCGGATAAAAAAAAAAAAATATATATATATATATTTTTTTGTACCCATGTATAATGCGCACCCCAGATTTTAGGACAATAAATTAGTTAAATTTTGCGCATTATACATGAAAAAAAACGGTATATGTACGTATCTGCTTTGTGTTATGCTGACCACGCCTAATGTCAACACTCCATAAGTAAATTTGGGGGCAAATTGAGACAAAATCAGCCTTATTTCAGTATATGAAAAAAATCTGACAACTGTTTTTTCAATTTTTGTTCATATCAGACACCTAGTAAAGTTAAGGGCACATTTGTTTGAACAAATATAACGATGACATCAAAATATGGCTTGTGATTTAAATGCTAATATACCCATTTCAATAGTTTTGTTGATAATAACCAAAATCACTTCAGTTCATCTTCACTAAGTTCATTGACATGGCCAAAACAGTAGTTCCAGGCATCAATGTTCTACTTTCAATCTGTTTGTCCCCTGCGACACCTTTAGTGGTATCAGGAATTAAAATGAACAAGAAATTGAAGAAAACACGATGCTGCTATAATCATTTGAAAAGAACAAACTATCTTTTTTTTTTTTTTCACAATACGAGTAGCAGGGTTGCAATGGTTTGAGCGACACCCCATACTGGCCGAAAACATTGAAAAATAATGAAAGGAAGAAGTGAGGACTTAACCTCAGCTGTGATTTCTGCTGAGTTGCGTAACACTTTTTTTTCTTCCTATAGATTCACAAAGTGTGGTGCATGTACCACATGTGTGTGAAATGAAAAAAGAAAGAAAGAAAAAAAAAAACTGTGCATCGATTTTGATGAACATGACATAACTGTATTTTAGTATTGGTCATTATGGTAAATCTTTTAGAACCACTCCTGGTGGCTAAAAAGGTTTTATAGGAACAGCATTGCCATTTCCAGACACACAAATGACTATCATTCAAAATATGCCTGGACTGTGATATAATTAATAAGGTAAACAGATCATCAAAATAACACACCAAAAAGCTGATTTAAAAACACATTCAATATGTGAATTATGCAACAAGAGAAACAAGGGAAAAATCATTCAATTTTATTTAGGAATTACTGCAGCTACAATTACATTTTGTCTCAGGGAAACAGTTATTTAGACAACATGTGGATGTTCATTTTGTGCACGGATTATATGAAATGTCCTCCAATTCTGGAATGACCCGCCTTTGGGGCATTTTTCATTTCGTTTGACAAGAGTAAAACACTGCATGAAATGAATGCCATGTTACATTAGCTGATGCAGGTGTACCTAATAATACGGGCCGCTTGTGGTCTTTGTTCCTTCTTGCTGTATATTACCTGTGCTGCCCCTTTAAGGAGAGACACTTCAATCTAGGCGTGTTTCCTGCTGCCATTGAGTCAAACAGTGAATCTGGCATCCTGCGGGTGGAGGAGCAGCACACTAAAGCAGCTATTTTCCGCTTCCCCATCGGTCCAGTTGAAGTATTTAATCTTAGATTTTTTTTAATTAGAAGATATCGAGCGTTTACTGGTGATTGAAGCGCATTTATTTTTGATTTTTGATTTTTGATTTTTTTTTTTCTCATTAAATCAATGGGAAGCTGCTTGCCCGATCAAGCGTTGACGAGTCAGCCCGGTCAAGGTTCGCAACTGCACGGGTGGATTTATTATTTGTGGAGAGGCGGGGGAAACATCTGCAGCGAGCGCCCGTGGATGATTGTCTAATTTCTTCCAGCAAGGGCGTGAAGGAGCCGAGGTTGTTCTTCGCGTCGTCGTGGGAATGAGTTGCCGCAGAAAAAGACCGCAAAGTGGAAATACACACTGCTGATGACAATGTGAGTGGATCCTCTCTGTGTCACGTTGCCCACTGAGTAACATCTGCATTTTTTAATTTTTTTATTTTTATATATATAGCTAAAGTTTAATCGTCATGTCGGCGGTGATGATAAGCAGGAAGGTGCGGAAATGGGAGAAGCTGCCGGGCAAGAACACTTTCTGCTGCGATGGACGGGTGATGATGGCCCGGCAGAAGGGAGTCTTCTACCTGACCCTATTCCTCATCATAGGGACCTGCGCTCTTTTCTTCGGCTTCGAGTGAGTCGGATGTCATTTTTAATATTATACAATATTATATATAATCTTATACAATATTCCAGTCAATGCTGAATTGAGAGGAATTCAAAGTTTAATGTTCTAAAAAACAATTTTTAGACATTTCAATCTAAACCAGGCACCTAATTAACCACTTTGGTGACTGCTTTTTGGATTTTCTCTGACAAATCTCTACAACACCCAAGCAATTACCCTCCTACAAAAACAAGCAATTATAGGCTTCGTTTAGATAAGCAAATGTTTCCTATATTACACCCAAAATAGACCATTATTTTACTAACAAATTCCTTCAGCCCGTCACACAAGTACACACATAGTCTACTGACACTTGGTTCTAAATTTAGCATTTTACCTGCCTTCTGATGAAAGTTAGTCAATTGTCTCCCCCTACCCCATCTGCTTGGAAAATATTCTGGGTCGAAACTCATAAATGTTAAATCTGTTCAAGATTGTTCGAATAGCTCACTGAAAGATTATCCTGAGGCAGTATTCTGTGATGTGGGGTGTGTCAACAGTATTTTCCCCTCACTGAACTGCTTGGCCAACAATTGTCCATGAGTGATTGAAACTGTTAAAAATTATTAGAATCTATCGCTCAAACAATATCCTGAGCAATTCATCCTATGGTGTGAGGTGTGTTAGGAGTGACGCTGAATAGCTGCCAGCAAGGTTCTGTTTGATATTGATGCAAAGTACTACATCCAAAATCTAATATGAGCATTGTTATGTTAAATGGGCACACCCAGATCAATATCAGCGCTGTATTTTAGTCTCCTAGCAGGCCAGCAAAGGCTCAATTCTTGGATATATCTGAATGATTAACTTGATTAATTACTACATTGTGGTGTGGGTTGTTGTAAGATTTTTTTCCTCAACGATCTGCTCAAACTGTTGAGGGTGACAATCGTAAGTGATGAACCTGTTCAATAGTTGAAATACCCATACCTAAAAAAATTATTCTGAGCAATTATTTAGTGGAATCGTGTGTGTTTAGTGTGATTTTATTATTATTATTTTAGTCCCTGGTCTGCTTGGAGAACAGTTTGAGCAGTTGGTTGTTTTTGTCATAATCACTCTAGGTTGGACTTTTTTTGCTCAATGCACTTGTTACATTTTTTTTTAATCTACAATATTTCTCGTGATTTTGAAGTGATGAGCTAGTAGTGGATTTGTTGTGCATGTCCACCAAATTCAGCCTCTCTGAAGGTTTATGCCTGACCACTTACTTTGTGTTAAATATTTAATCGCTTCCCAGTGAGACAGAAAGTCTGGCTTTTATTTGAATGTTCTATCTTCAGTCCAAGACAGTGAACTGATATTCTTCAAGCATAGCAGAATGCAAACTCTGCTATGTTGTCTTTAAAAAGATGAAGGAATCGAGTTATTAGATTTCACCCACCCCTTCCCCAAGAAAAAAAAAAGAATGAGACAAAATACTATGTATCCAAGTTGTTTAAACCAGAGACATGTCAAATTATTTTTGAAAACAAGACTAATGCTCCAACTTTACTGTTAATTCCACAAACAAATCATTACCTTGTCAGGAGGTTTTGGAAAACAATAGCAGTGTCTAATATGGCTTCTTAAATTCCACAAACATCTGTTCAGATGTGATGGGGTTGTTTTATTGAACAGAAGATCAAAATCTTCACTGCATTCTTGGATTTCACTCACATGGCCAATTGTTCCAGATGCAGTATGTGAACCCAAAACCTATGAAGCGATGTAAAAGCTATGCAGATATGGCTAATTGGTTCGAACGCAGTAGAAGGAAGCTAAACAGTGTTAGCATTGATTTTAAAAATGAGGAAATTGTTGATTGGATTTGTAAATTCAACAAAGGTGGTCAATGGGGTCATATTCCGCTCGTAAACTTGAGCCCCCTCAGGCAGCAAAGTCACAGCTGGACTCTTCGGTACCACAAAAATGGCCTACCGAGTCTTTAATGAATGCATGCTTTGCGAGCTTGGGATCTGCCCTGCTCATTCCGCTCTGCTCTGTAGTGGCCCCATGCTTTTTTAAAAAATATTAAAAAAAATAATAAAAAATAAATTACCGTATTTTCCGCCCTATAAGGCGCACCTAAAAACCTAAAATTTTCTCAAAAACCAACAGTGCGCCTTATAGTCCAGTGCGCCTTATATATGGACCAAATTCCTAAATTTAAACTGGCCCAAAGCATTGTGTCATGAAATCAATCATAAGTGGCCCGCTGAAGACTATGAATCATGAATCAAAAAGACTATGGATCATTATTTTATGATTATAAAGTAATTTGTTCCGTCTGAAGTTGGAATAAAAAAGATAAAATGGAGAATGATTTGATTTGGATTAAAAATCTGACATGATGCATTAATGGTGCGCCTTATAGTCCGGTGCGCCTTATAGGCCGGAAAATACGGTATTGTGGACATCTGGATTTGTTGGAAGGAGGAAGATGGTAAGGATGATACTGCTCGGTCAGACTGGGCAAGGCTCTGCAAAGACTGATAGCTGCAGAGTTGTTTGCGTGCTGCGTTCATGTGCCCAGTACAATTATCTTTGATGGAGGCATAGAGACTTGGGTGGGTGTCATTTTACAAAGTCATCAGTTAACTGTGTGCACAGACATTGGTGTGAAAACACCTCAAGGCAACTTACAGTGGCGCTTCGAGGATTTGTTAGTTCTACACACTCAAATCCTAAATCGTCTTTCCCATAAGGAATGAGTGAAAATGCTATTAATCTGTTCCTCCCTAAAAAACAACACACCTTCTTGTGAAGTGTTATTTTGATAAATAAATAAAGTGGTTCAAGTTATGGATGGATAACTCAGTCATCCGTCCGTCCTCCAATTAAATAGAATTAAAAGCATTTTTTGTGACATTTTGCATCAATTGAAAGGCAATTGTGCTGCTGCTAAACAATATATGACTAAGTAAAGGTAAATTGAATGTTCAAATATTAATTGTGAAAAGGCTTATTTATGCAGTTTATAACCCAGTGGACTAAAGGCATTAAGCTACTGGACTAATGTGTAATTCTTATAGTGCTGCGTTTAGTTTGACAGTTGAATCAAACATCCCAAAGCCACTTTTTTTTTAAGAATTGTTCACTATATGCTCATTGTGAAGTGAGTTGAGTTCACTTCTGTTCTTTGGTGCTGATATCTCAAGTTTACGCTCGCACATCAAAGTAAAAATATCAGCCGAATTATGCGTCATAGTTGTTTTTCTCGACCAATACAAGTGTCATAGAGTTCATAGATGTCTTGCAATTCAAAATGACCATATCGAGCCAGGAGCCCCACTGGGTCAAGGACAGTAGAACAGAGCAGACAGTGTCCTCCTGACTGGCTTTGATCCAACTGCAGGCGAGCCGACATCTATCAGCAGCTGGGCCTTGTTTGTAGGAAACCTCCTTTTAGTTAGTGTTACATTGTGTGTGTGTTTGTGCGTGCAAATCATGTTGACGATCACATACAGCTCATGGCAGAAGGATCAAGCAACGGGTGCATGAGGACCGCGTCATATGTCTGTCCGCCCCAGCACGTTAGAGCATATGCGAGGGTACTCATTCAGTGCGCATGTCACTGGGCGGAAGCTCTCGCTGCGTCCGGCTGTCCACTCAGGGCGTGTTGCATGAGGAAGAGTGAAGAAGAGGAAGAAGAGGAGGAGGATGCATTCATAGCTGAGCCCGCAGAGAGGCTGCAGATCTTGTAACAGACACCAAAGCTTCCCTCAGCATCCAGCCCCACCCTGTCTCCTGGTCGGCCAATCGGAAAGTGGCGGTGGGGCTCGGCTAATTTAGCAATACTGTAACTTGATTTATCCCCCCCATCAGAGTCCATGCTCCATTTATCTGACACACATCTACAGGATTTGTCAGTGGTTTCCTTTGGAGGTTTCATTTGTATTTTTAGTCAGGATGGTCAGATTTTCTTTTAGTGAACCTGTATTGCTCGGTTGATTGGTTGATTGATTATTTTTTTTTTTTTTGATGGATGCCAGACAAATCGAGCGCACCTTTCCTCACTGAAAAGAACACATTCTTTTTCTCCATTGTGGATTATATTAGCTGATGATTATTCTTATGATGCAACCACTCTAACCCTATATTTAATGCTAGTAAAATGCCAATGACCCTGCCTTTCAAAATATTCTCACTCTCGTATGGTATTTAAATGTTGCATAACCAGCTAGATGGAGTTAAACTTGGAGAACAGATTGTATCCTCTCTATCTACAGACTACCCACTTTCATATACCGTGGATTAGGTTTTCAAAGAGTTTTGAAGGGCACCTTCGGACGAAGATAATTACTTGATGGATGAAGTTTCAAGTTCAGGTTATTATTTTGTTCATCGCTTGTGCTATTTTAACAGTTGAGCTTACAAGAGGCATGACTAGAAATGCCGGAAGGTCGGAAAAACCATATTTTTGATCGTTGGAACTTGGCAACCACGGCGCGCTGCTGAGGGGAGCGCGGCGGTGGACGGCGGCGACCGCGCCAATGAAAACAGTGTTATCATTTCATAAGCCTGACTGCTTTTATGGAGGTATTTCCGCAGTCTTTGAATAGTTCCAAAGAGCCATGAATACAGATGGCACTACTTTGAAATAGAAGCGATGCATGCTGCAAGACAATGCTCTATGTTGAGGCGGTGCATCTCTACGCTAGGGATGGGTACAGTAATCGATTGATAAAGTTCCGATTAATTGGAGGGACTGACTGTTAATTCAATATCTTAAATCCTTTAAGGCAAACTGGAGTGCACTATTTTAAATCAGTGGTCCCCAACGGCCGGTTAAAAAAAAATACAATTAAATACTAACTAGGATCAATCAATTCTAATCCTATATTTTTGTTTCTATAAGGCAGTGAAACAGTGTCTGTTTGCAGTTGCGTTTCTGTGGAACCTATTCTCAATCATTTCCTGAAAACTCTCACAAATGCCACCAAAGCCCCAACTAATAGGAAAGAGGTGTCAAGGAAGTATTGTATTTTAAAGCGAGATTTCGGAAGAAGTTAAATTTAACCTGCCTGCATGTTTTTGCTCAGCTGAGTGACTATTAGTGTTCAAGCTAACATATGACGAATGTCTCATTATTGCTTCATAATTGGTATTTGTACAGGTTTTCAAGGTGACGTTCAAATGAATGAGCAAGTATTGAGAGGTTTTAACTGCTGTTGTCTGCTCTCACGCCACTATCGTGAAAATGATGGTTGAGCTCTGCCCTAGAAACAAAAGAGGCCGTAAGAGTTGTTGTGTCTAACAAACTGGGCATGTTCCATCAAAGCTAGTTGCTTGCAATGGTGAAGTAACAATGAAAGTTGATGAGCCCCTGACGATATACGTCATAATTTCTTCTTTTGTGGGTTTATGTTTTGTTTGCAGGGAGAATGGTGTGATCAAAGTCCTTGGTAGACACACCCTAAAACACAAACAAACAAAGGAAGGAGCATAGATGTGTCCATTATGGCTTTAATGGCTGCAATATAAACAGCAGGATTTTCAGATGAGTGGTGTCCATTACCTAACAGTAAATTATGTCATACGAACCATACGCAATATTAGATAGCTAGACACGTGGACAAAAACCCCTCTACTATGCTTTCAAATAAGCAGTATTAGTTTCACGTTAGCATGTAAGTATTAAGTAGCAAGTCAAAGCAATAAAATACCCAAAGATTTTAATTGTACATAATAAGAGTGCCTTTGTTCGAATCATTGGTTATCCGGCGCAATTGCAGCGTGCGGTTGCGCAGGGGCTTCCAGCAGGTGTGGCTGCTCTAGAACGCCTCATTGTTATATTTCGGCGAGTAGGCATTTGAACGGTGCTGGACAAAAGTAGCATCAATTTTTCCAGGCCTTAGAAGTGGTATTTCATCGACAGTTGAGTGGGGTGTGGTTTCAGCGTATTCAGCGGATACGCCTACAGTATTTGAGACTAGAGGCAATGACATGTCATGAGTTTGAAGCCTCGTGATATGGGCCTGCGTTTTTTTTTTTTTTCAAATATTCAAATTCGGCAGAATTTTTAAGAGTACTCATCTCTGCGGTGTGTCAAATTTTAAGACATTTATTTTCACTTGACAGTGACTCTAATGACGTTAAAATGACAGGTGAGGCACACTTGTGATGTGAATCGGCTTACAAATTTCATCGTGACGCTTAACTTGTGTTCGACCTTATATGTCAAAATGACTCATCTATAGTCATTTTCAGTATTGATCTGCCACTAAAGACATAGAATATGCTCTGAGCACGCACTTTAATAAATTGATGGTATGTATCTGGCTTTGCGCAGGAGGCACAAACAAAGCCTTAGTAAGCTGAGTGAGGAAGACGCTTCACTGGTGATCAGATCAATAAGCCTTGCAGATGAAATCATTCCCCCTCGGGTATCGAGCGAGTGATTAAGTTCAGTTTTTTTCCACTCCCTCAGTGAGTGATGATGACCTCGCAGTGTCACCGTCTGTAGCATCATCAGCCTGCTCCTCCGCTGCCCAGGAAGCGCTTGCGTCCGTCTACGACAGTGGTTCTTAACCGGGGGTGCGAGAATGCTTCCTGGGGGTGTGAAGATACCCTGGGGGAAATTTACAATTTTTCGGGAATAATGGTCGGGTAACCGAAAAAAGTGAACATTCTGGAAATCAAGAAGTCATTGTGTTAATCAGGATTAGGCATAATGCTAATTAAGCCTTATAGCTGTAAAGTAAACCAATTATTATTATGATAATTATTTAGGGTTAGGGTTAGGTGTGCGAGAACTAGTTGGTGAATTGAATGGGGTGCGAAGTGTTCTAGGCAGAAAAAGCTGGCCCGATTGGAATCGATGATAACGTGTGACTCGAATGGCCTCCAGTCAACCACTGGCTTTATGCTTCATCAATGGGCTGCTCTGACAAATGGTCCATGGGCCATCTAGACGCTCGGTCCATTGGAAATGACTTGCAATTAGTTTGAACTCTGCTTCTTGTTTCCTGTTATGGCAAAATAGAGACAGATCAGACCTGTTCTGCAGGTGTGTGTACTGTATGTGAGACTTACTTGTTAGTCAGCACAAACAGGTGGCTTTTTTTTTTGCTTGTGGTTTGCTGACTTAAGAGGGACATTGCTTTGTTCCTTTTAAAGTGCCGTTGATTAACCCCAATAAAGCTAGTGGGCTTTTCCTCACTTTTTTTTTTTTTTTTTGCCGTCAGTCAGAAGCCTAAAATGTTTTGTGCGAATACAGATTGTGTTTTGCAAATGTACACTTTGTCGAAGACCCCAGCTCCAGTTGATGCCAAATTAGTTGGAACATAAAACAAATAACTGGAACACGGCCATCAAGACTGCTTATGTCCACAGAAGAGAGACTGTATAATTTATTACCCCGCACGCTCTAAACACATGGTTCCTGTATTTAAACACACGCACACACACACACACACACACACACGATTGCAAGCATAAAATGCTCAGTGTGCTTGTGTGTTACTCTTCTCCCAGTGAAGGGCTAAAAGGTCCGGCTGTAGTTAACTTAGCGCCCAAACCATTCGGTACACCAACTCAATACATTTTTATCAAAATATCTTAACAAAAATGTAAGCATGTATTCGACCAGCGATATGTTAGTATGGTTCTAGCTTGCAGTGGCTGAACAAACTACACTGAACCATAAATGTAGTATTAGAAACACTTTTAATTATGGCACAGTGTAATAAACATGGTGACAAATATTTACACAACCCGATGTGATAAGATAGCATTATTACACACAAATGCACCCTGTTTAATTAATCTCATGATAGTGGTCAAGAGTGGATAATGATGATACAGCAAAGTACGATGGTTTTATGGTTTGCCATGAAAATGTTAACTGTAACATGAGAAAATGTTTTTAAGAACATGAGAATGAGCAAATACGATAAATGAGTAAAGCGTTTATTTTGAATATGATAGTACACAGTGAAAAAAACAAATCAATGTTGATAAGCAAAAAAAAAAAAAGATGTAGCTTATTTTACTTTATCAAAGATGCTGAATACATTTCACAGAATTTCTGTAACATAAGTTATGTTACATAACTATCAAGTTTTTTTAAAGTCCCACATTGATGCTGTCGGTAGTGGAGCATCTTTTTGTGCTGCACATATACATATTTTACGACTTTTTTTTTTTTAACTCATTAGTCTAGCCAGATATTCACTTGTGTGATCGTTACATTTTCTCATATTCTTCTCCCCAGGTTGTCAATAGCACATAATGTTTAGCTCCTTGATGATTCTGCACAAAGCAACCTGTGCAGGATGTGGCACAATAGCTTGAAATGCAATAATAATTTGATAAATGATTCCAGCTACTTTGGAGGGAGCCGCTAGTCTTTGGATAGTAGCTGCTACCACAAGTGCAGATCTTTGTGTAACAAGACTGGGGAAAAGTAGAAGTACTGATTCAACTCCACTTGCTATCAAAACAATTTATTCCCAGTATGTGTACTTTCCACCACTTCTAAGATCCACTTTGTAAATTTTTTTGCTATTGATTTTTCAAAGTCAGAGTCTGCTTTATTGTCAATTTCTTCACACACAAAGAAATCGAAATAACGTTCCTACTATCCCACGGTGACAAGTTTTTTTGTGATGCTATTTGTGAACTTATTTTCAAAGTATTGCAGTTTCAAACATTTGCATTACGCCATTATTTATAAGAGACATATTCTTTTCATAATTTAAGAGTTCCCATGTGTTTTAATTAACCTGTCTGTGCAATCATTACATTTCTCAAAGGATACCCATCTCATGCTTACCAGAAGTTAACACTAATTTGACATCATAGCACATAATAGCAGTTTTGTCACACGAGGATTTCTGTTATGTGACTGCAAAGATTATTTTAGGTTTTGAGTATTATTGTTTGTGTGGTTACAGTCCAAGCATTCATGATATGTACTGTACACTCAAGGCTATTTGTAGAAAAAAAAAAAGTAGAAAACTATTACTATGTCCAAACCGCTTTTCTTGGCAGTCCTGTGAATCACTAAACTAATATTGAGTTGTATATATAACCACAGAGGAATGGAGTCAAACAATTTGTGGCTCCTTTCCGCTGCATATCATGAATACTTGGTTTTGTTGGATTTGGGAGAATCTACAGAACCTTTTGTTAACTTGTTCTCTGTGTAACAAGGTAAAAAAAAAAAAATTGAAAACCTAGCTTAAGCTCTTTAGTCAATTTATCTACTATCATTCGGAATACTACTGTATATTAGCCCGATCACATTATGGAAATGTTTCCAATGGCTTGCTCACAGATTTTCTCAAAACTAAGCAGACGAAGGAATAATACTTGCTTGTTTACTTTCACACTTGGTGTGTGTGGGCAGGTACACCTCTATTTCTACAGAAATGTTTAAATAGTCAATTCTCCATGATAAGAGCCCTTTTTGCTTTTTGTCTGTTCTTTGTATTTACAGTAGTTACACAATTAAGAGCGTTAAAACTGGTGACCGGCATCCTGGAACAGTTTGTTTATTATTCGAGGTTCCATTGCCTGGTGAATCATACCAATATGTTTCCAGTCCTCCAGATTGTGAGGGCAGTGTGGCATGATGTTATTTAGTAGCATTTCTGACTTTACATTGACCGTTCATGACCCCATGTCCAGAACAGCAGTTGGCAATATGTATTATGTTGTGGTGTTCTGCCTTTTTACGGTTCATATTCATGGATGGGAAGAAAAGGTCTAATGCACCTCTGTTGCTCTTTCCTCCTGTAGGTGTCCGTACCTGGCGGTTCACCTGTCTGCCGCCATCCCAGTCTTCGCCGCTGTGCTTTTCCTCTTTGTTATGGCCATGCTACTGAGGACCAGCTTCAGTGACCCGGGGGTCCTTCCTCGCGCTCTGCCAGAGGAGGCCACATTCATCGAAATGGAGATTGGTGAGTTTATCTGGGTTTTAAACACTACTATACGTTGGCTGTATTTGCAATTTCTTTTCATTATTACAGCAAACTGACTACAAAATCAAATCTCATTTTTCCCATTCAAATGAATGGAAATGTCATTAATCCGTTGCACCCATCCCTTCAAAACCAACAAAAAATGAAATGGTAATTTTGATGAGGAAAAATATAACACCATACTGTACTTCATAAAAGCATTGAGTAATTACATAGTTAAATATAAATTAACTGTCTTTTTCCACACTACATCAATTAAATGGCCATTGTGCTGCTCTTTCTGATGTGCACACCTTGGATGGATTGGCCCGTCATGATAATTACTATATTGACTTATCATCCTTTAAATAAAATAGACACGATAGTTCTTTTCTGGACTTGATAGATTTTTATTTACATTTGTTTACATGCGTCAAGATTCAGTTCCACTGAATGCATACAAAATCACATACGGCATGAACATTGTTGAAGCAGATAGTTAGCATACTCAAAGTCCGTTTTCTGACGGACTTTTACCGTTGAGTGTGCAATAAAAGCTGCCTTTGCCTAACAATCTGAAGCTGCACTGTCACAGGAGGCATTAGTGTCTTTCGCAGCTTCATAGTGAAAGAGACACAGCCAAGAAATGGTGCACCCATAATAGGCAGTACAAATTAGCTAAAAAAATGCAGATATCCTTAACAGTCAATCCGGCCTTGTACGCAGTCGGACATTCCGTTGGCGATAAGACATTTCTTTGTACTCTGCCACTACTGATATGCGTTATTTTTCCCCCAAATGTATCTAAGATATTGTAATCATTGTTCTACATTTCCAGACAATGTTTAATATTTTGAAAACTAAAAGATGGATAGTCTTTGCTTAAATATAATTTTTAATGGGATTAAAAACTACATTAGTGATACTATCATTTATCGTGATAGTTTCAGGAAAATATATCCTCTTAAAAAATGGGTTGCTGCAACAGGCCTAGTAATATAAACAAATGCTCGACAAATAACTCTAAGCCCCATGTCTCGCAGCAATTCTATTGCCCACTCCCTCGACTGCTCTTTATGATCAAGGCAGTAAACTACAGCGCCGTATTTCTGCAGCAGTCCTTATTAGTTTCCCCCACCCTTGTATGTGAGGTAGCCCAGCCTTTGTCTGTGTTAAAGATTCACAGCGTCGCCCTTCAACAGCCATCTCGCTTCACAAAAGCGGTCGTGGATGGAGACTCGTGATAGGGGATGTCTGTTCAAGGCAAGGCTGAGCCACTTTGCTCCTCTGAGAGGGGGCAGCTGCCAACTGACGCTCCCCTCTCTCATCAGCACAGTGACTCATTCAACTCTGCATGGCAAGAAAAAACAGTGAGCTCCTGTTTGGCCGTTTTAAGAAATTGAGTCGAACATGAAGTGAGTGTCAATTTATTTCAGTGAAGTTTCCTTTTTCTGTATTTTGGTTTGGTTTGGTTCGTACTAATTTCTACTATAAAAATAACATGCGGTATTCAATAATGTGAAATAGAAAAAAATGGCTACCATTATTCTTTGGACATTTTCCCAAATTCAAAATAAGGTGATTTCACTTATAGAAGCTGAAGGGATACTGGCAAATATTTCGTTTGCTCTCCCTTTATATGGCACTATCATTTGTCATATAGAGGTAGTATGTAAAAAAATGCACTGAAATGTGCCTCGGATCCAGGACAGTGGATTACAAATTTGGAAAAAAATAAAATATTAAGGAGGAATAATTAAGAGCAGGAATGTGTGCTTATTTGTATGAAACCGAAATAGAATAGATCTGTATGTATCAGTCCTTTTTTTAATTTTTTTAAAGGTTTTCCTATGTCTAATTGGCTGTTCTGAATAGTATCATTAAAATGGTTACGAACCATGGGAAGAGGGTTCTGCAGTCACCACACCCTTTTCAGTAATACAGTACTCCGTCTAATGGGAACATATTCAAATCATTACAATTTGACTTTGCAAAGACCCTGCAATTCAGAAATGCCAAGCCGCAAGCAGCCACATCATCAGAACTACGGGTAAATCTGCAGACTTGGGGCTTTGTCAGTGTGATAGCACTTGGGCTCCAGGGCGATGGCTAATATGGAGGATTGGAGTAGCATCCTCTTGGAATATGTGAGGCGACTCGCAGACTAAGCTGTGCTGCCTCGAGGGAGTGACGCACTTCCTGTGACTGAATCGCTTAATGTATTCTCAACTGGTTTGTCCTCACTGCTACTGTACACTGTAACATACTCAAGATGGATAATTGCCTGAGCTCTGGGAGTGGAGAATGCCCGTTATGAATAGATAGGGCAAAACCACACAGAGTGTCCACAATGTCACTTTTAAAAGTTAGCTATAAGCACACAATTTTTGCCGGTTACCTTGAAAAAGTAACTTTACTGATTACTTGATTTGATTACTTCCTTGAGCAAGACACTGAACCCTAATTTGCTCCCAGTAGGGCCTGGCATGGCCTTGCAGCCTCCCACTGGTAGGTTAATTTTGTTGTACACCAGTTGTACAATGACAATAGAGGCATTCTTCTTCTTCATTTTACAAGTGTGATGTTTTTTGGGGCAGTAGGACGAATTAATGGAATTTCAATTCGTTTTGATGGGGAAAATTGATTTGATATGCTGTACAACTAAAGTGAATGACAAGGTTCACAGAACAAATTAATCTTGCAAGTCAATTCCATATGCAAGTGGAACATCAGTCTCAATTGTAGATATTTTTGTTCCCCAGAGGCTGCCAACGGCAATGTCCCCAGTGGGCAGCGACCGCCTCCTCGAATCCGCAACGTTGAGATCAACAATCAAATCGTCAAGCTCAAGTACTGCTACACGTGCAAGATCTTCAGGCCACCGCGAGCGTCCCACTGCAGCATCTGCGACAACTGCGTTGGTAAGCATCAGCTGAGCCGCTTCATTGAAGTGGTTTATTTTTGCTGTTGAAGAGTTTGATGCTTTTGATTAACGTGGCAAGACAAAAATACCCAGCGGTGATCTCTGTTTTTTTCGCTTTCTCGGTAATGACTTCAAATGACAGATTTATAAAAAGATTTACATAAACTCAAACAGGCTCTAACTTTCATGCAAATATTACAAAATTGTGCTTTTGTTCATTTCTTGAATCATGAGTGCCTTTTGTAAATCCGCAAACACAGATTGCTTTTGTATCCAAGCGTAACCAATCTCAATTTTCATACCCTGTCAGTTATATTGTGCATTCAGTGTGTGTTCGTATGAGACAAATTCTATTTCTCGCTCTATATTCTTAGCAAGCTAACTCGGTTATCTTCAGAAATCTGTTTACAAAGTGTCTATTTGCTATATTTGTGTAAATGTTCTCTTGAGGAAATATTTGCCAACATACAACTCAAGTTAACTTATTCTAAAGAGGAAGGCCAAGCAGTTTATTGTAAAATTACAATGATGCATACAATTATTGACCTTTTTAGGAAATAGTGAAAATAGAATCGCTATGTTCCAGGGTCAAACTTTCACCATCATAAAACTACAGGCAGAATAACGAGGTAACAGCGGATGACCCACAGATCTTAATGTGGACATTTCTGATTTAATTCATGTATACATTTTTTGCCCTGCCACGAAATAAAATGGGAATTGACAATAAGTTGGAACCAGAATTGAAAAGAGGGACAACAAATTGAAACAATGATTGAGAAGACTCTACCGTCATTGACAGGAAGTTACTAAACTCACCTTAAGTGACATCATCACTTGTTATCAAAATGAAGTAGTTTATTTTTATTTATTTTTCTCTCACTTTAATGACAGTAATGGTAAACATTGGACTTGCCTGCACGGTTAATAAGGAAGCCTAAAATAAACATTTGACTCATCTTGTGTCATTCGCCTGCCTTGTTCTACACGCTTACTTTCTACACTGGGTGGCAAGCCACGAGAAAAGAAAATGTCATCACACAGAATTCAGTATTAGGTGACGGCAAGCTCACTTTATCCCCTGGTTTAAATAAGGACCTAACCAGGAACCCCTCTATGAATTTTACTTTTTATTAACTTCGCTATGAATTTCTCACGGAGAATTTTCTACTAATATCAAACCCCTGAAATTGAATTAAAATTTTGTAAATGCCTGGTGCTGCGGGTGTTCAAAATAAAACAAATTAAAATTACCTTCATAATTACCCTTTCACATTATTGTTAGTAATGACAGTTGGTAATATTAACGCCATAAATTGGCCTGACCTATGAGTCAAAATGTCAACATTAATAATAAGCGTAATAATCAGAACAAATGTTCTCTTCATTATCAACTTTTCTGCATACAGTCAAGCCCTCCATGGAGTTTCATTTCAGTCCGCCTCATAGCTTTGATGCAATAAAAGCCTTCTTGGCAGAGGAATCAAAGGCCATCATCCTCTGCTCTAAAGTCATCATGGGTGTCAACACCCTCTGAAACCCGAGCGTCTGTAAATGAAGCTTATCTCCAGTGACTGGTACCGTCTCCTCGCTACACTAACCTTGTCTCATACCTCGGGTGCACTATTTGACTTTGTGTTTGCCATCAATTGTTTTGAGAGTCTAGCAGGAATGTTTGGGGAATGAGCAATGCTGGTTTCATGATTTTGACCCAGACAATAGATTTGAAACCAAACAAAGATATGATTGAAATGTAGACTTTGCGTAAAAAGGACTTAAGATTTTTTTGAGGTCTGAGCCATCGCTCGGACAATTTTATTTGCTATTTGAGATGCAAGCACTGTAAGGTGGCAGCAAAATCAAATGAGGCGCTTCAAATTAATTTGTACTGTATTAAAATGTCAATTTATTATACGGTAAATGTTGGTCTTAG
The DNA here is from genome assembly GCF_033458585.1 of Syngnathus typhle. NCBI lineage: Eukaryota > Metazoa > Chordata > Actinopteri > Syngnathiformes > Syngnathidae > Syngnathus > Syngnathus typhle. Next base: position 9,527,699 of record NC_083738.1, on the reverse strand, counting down.
AGGTTAGGTTTTTGCAAAAGAAAACAAGGGAACCATAAAATGATATGAAAGAGCTCATCTTTTGAAACAATCTTTTGCAATCTTATAGGTGTGACGTAACGTAATTCAGTAGTCACGTTACAACAATAGTGCGAATAAACGTGACTTATCACAACAACTTTTGTGTTTCCTGAAACAATTTTATGAAAACATGATGACTGCACTTCCAAGCATTGAATTTATGGACACATTGTAAATATATAAACAACATATACATATACTGTATAAAAAAATAAATAAGCCTACCGACTGACTGAATTAAAGCAGAGCTCCCCATAAATTGCATTTGCAATTCAAAAATTGGATTCTACTTTATTGCAATGTTGATTTAAATTCAAGTAATTGTTCAGCCCTAATTTCAATGAGGAAAAGTAGTACTCTGTAATATTGTACTTTATAAAAGCATGCAGTGCATTTTCATTTCTAGTCCATTTGGCCTTGTATCTCTCTTCCTAATCATACAAGAGTAGAGGAAAAAGGAAATGAACGCTAAACATAGCCCGCCGGTTTACAGAAAGCTCTGCACAAGCACAAGGCAATCTTTGAAGGAGCGGCTGATTTGGATGTACGGTATTTTTAAAACATTGTGTCCTTTGATTGCCCCAAAACTGGCTGATGCGCATTTCACCGTTGTTTTGATCTGTGTCCCTTCAGACCGTTTTGATCACCACTGTCCGTGGGTGGGCAACTGCGTGGGCAAGAGGAACTACCGCTACTTCTACTTGTTCACACTCTCTCTCTCGCTGCTCACCATTTACATCTTCACCTTTGACATCGTCCATGTAGTCATGCGTGAGTATCCCACTGCAAAGGAGGAGGAGGAGGAGGAGAAGGAAGCGGCATATTGAAGTAGGAAGGAATGTGAAAAGACTAGATGGGCAAGGTTTACCAACAAACACATGCGCTATGACCTAAATAAGATCTACTAAGGCAGGGCCCGGGGCATAGCATGATGTGCATGTGACAGATTTCCACACACCCCATGGCGATGAGGACATATTTGTTTTTCTCCTCATTATAGCAGTTTGAGTCAACATAAGAAAATCAGCACTGTTTAGTGCATACAAAGTTTCACTTCTGTGTGTTGCTCTCTTCACAGGTTCAGTGGACGATGGCTTTTTGAGTGCTTTGAAGGAAACCCCTGGAACATATCCTTTTGTCACTATTGCGGAGAATATACCGCAGAGCCAAAGACATGACATGAGGCCATTTTTTTAAATTGTGTCTATACAATACAGTGGTGACTTGAAATATGAGTGACTCAACTTGAGATTTTTTTTTCCCATTTGAATTGATCTTTATTTGCTTTGATTTGTGACACCAGACGTGAAATATAAATGCAGTGAACATTCTTCAGCATAAATGAGGCTTCAAGCTGTTTGTTAGCACTCCTAATTGAAGAGCTGAACATATAAAGAAAATGACAAATAAAATACTTGTAATAATAAATACTATGTTTTCATTTAATGCCATACCATCTGGATATGTCCAGATTAATAGCTATTTGTCAGTTGGAGCTTCCGCAAGCTTGTTCCCAATTATCTTGGCTATGACCCTACCTAGATGTGCTTTTTTGTTGACCGTTGCTGCTTTTAATCATGTTACGCAACTATCGGCCATTTTGTTGTCCCTGGCTGTGCATGATGTTTGAGCAGGCGCAAATCATTTGTTAGAATTTCCTTAACCCAAAGTCCTCACGGTGCTGGAGGTGCTGGTGTGTTTCTTCACGCTGTGGTCAGTGGTCGGCCTTACCGGCTTCCACACCTACCTGATCTCGCTAAACCAGACCACCAATGAGGATGTAAGTCTCAAAAATTCACTACCCAACTCAACTGTTGCTCTGTTGCTCTTCACCAATCCATTCCAGTCAAACCACCTTTGACTACACAGTGTGAGAATGAACTTTACACCTTTATTTACATTTCACAGAAAGCATGCAACTTTGCACTGTGTGCTTCTTGGATCATTTGCCTTACATACCGTGGTCATGTATTATCTCAGATAGTTCATCCTTCTCATGAACTCCATGTCTGTGAGTTACAGGATGCATGATCCAACTATGACAAAACAGGCCTCTATTTCCAAATGACTATTTTCTTTTTTCTGGACTTAACCATTAATTGCCTAATTCATATAATGTTAGCTACATTATTAACTTTATCCTGGAACCAAAAACCTCCTTTTAATTATTTTGCAAAAAATATATCCCATACCAAAAATGCAGTTACTGTATAAAATGTTCCTTTTTTCTCTTTATCTCTTCAAATTCTAACTATTAGCTTATTGTTCAGTTAAAATCTATTTTTTGACCTTATTGGAACCTGACTGACATATGCTCAGGTTGTGCAATTGAACAATGCCCGATGAACATTCTGGTCCACCACCAGAATTACTAGTTTTTGGGCATATCATACATTTTTTATGTGCGTTTGATCTTTCCGTGTTTCTACATTTAAAATGAAATTTATAAAGTAGCCTCACATGCCTGGAGGGATAAGAACTGATGAGGCATAAATGCAGCCATTGCGCTTGTTACCATGACGACGGCACTGCCTCGCTCAGAAGAGAAGGACAAAGGATTGGCAAAGTGTAGCTTGTTAAACATCAATCAATAATACAAAATAAAAAAAGAAGTGTAGAAATAAGAACTTAAATCTAAAGTGAGCAGGGTTAATACTTTGCAACAAATTGTATAGATTTGAATCGTTTGTTTTCCACTATCTTTGTGACCTTTGATGAAGCAATAATGTGTACTTTAATAGTTCATTTTGTAAGCCCCTTTAATTTGTCCCACCCTGTGCACTTAATTCGCACAGAGACCATGAATGTCTTCATGAGAGAGATTGCCAGTGGAGCAGCTGAGTCATGTGACAAATTGGCTGCAAAGCACTTTGAAAGCTAAAAACAGCCCGAAACAGAGACCAGACATGGCAATAGAAACATCATCAGGAGAAGCATCTTCTCCTCTTGTTGAAGTACAACCGAGCTGACGAGACAAATAAACGCACACCCATCTGGCTAACGACACTTAGAAGAAGCCTGTGAGAACCTTGACTAATGCCCTGCGCCAAAAAAAGTGGGAAGTTGGATTAGTCCCACTCTGATTGTACCATTTGCGTTCCCGGCGAATATAAAGATTGCTGAACGTGATAAATATTTTTTTCTTTTTTTTCCCCTCTGATACACATTTTGACCTCTAGCAAACGTACAGTACCTTCATAAAACAATATTTTAGAATCTAACTTTGTCCATGATGCGTTTCCATTCACAATCTGTCTCCATGATGGTCGCTATTGTCAAGTGATGACATTGAAGCAGCTCGGTGAAATCAGGGTAGATATTTTCAATCGCAGACTTTGCTCCAAGTTTTGATGGTACTTCAGTGCACTTTTCCTGATCAAATGTCAGAAAACTCTCACTTTTCCTGGAATGTAGCATAATGCCCCATTTCCAGCTGAGGAAAACCAGCTCTGAAGCATGACGCTACCACTATCATGCTTCACTATATAGGTTTTTGTTTTGCCCGTCGGGTAATAGCATATAAAGTTGCATATTGTAGTTACAGTAAATACAATTATATTGTTTTATTGTCAACCCAAATCGCTAATTACTCCCTCTTTGGGTCCCACCCTAATGACTGAGACACCGTTGGTGGTGGATGTTGCGGGTTCTTGAATTGAATCTACAGGAATTCAACTTTGTGTGAATACAATTCAAGCAAAAGCAACATTGCATTTGTGGGCTGCATCGATGTTGGGCGAGGCTTGAAAAGCAAGAGAGTGCACTCATAGTTTTTAGCCTTCGGCTTTAATGTTTAATTCATACTTCCACCCTACACTGTAATGGCTGGCCTCATTTTTTCACTATTTAATGAGGAATGAAGCTGCGTAATTTGCACCTACGGTGTGCATGTGGTGTTTCTCCAAGAGTTGTAACAATGGCTGTCAGCCCAGCTGTGTATCCTTTTCCAATTTCCATAGCTGAAATTAGCTCAATAATAGATTCATTGATACCTGCAGGGTAAGGGATGAAAAAATATTCATTCTGGTGGGGGGGATGGGTGTGTGTCTTCACTGATAGATAGGCGTGACAGATGAAACGAAAGTAGAAAGCTCAATTCAGATTTTATTTCTTGCCGCATTTGAATGTTTTTTTCTTTTTTTTCTTTTGTTTTATGACCGTATAAAGGAGACCCGTGACGCAGCGATGTTGACAGCCATCTTGGCTCTTCAATATAATGCAGCATTTTCTTGCTCAGGTTTTGACAAGTCCGTTTACAATGTTACATTTTTATGTTCGGATTATGTTGAGTCTCTTAATTTTACAGCGTCAATACTGAGGGAAGATAAATAAGCAGGCAGACCTCTTGGCTTGCCTTCTTTTTTAGGGCACCTAATTAGGGCCACCTCACGATTAGAAAAAATTTAGAAAAGAGATTTCCAGCTATAGCTAAGCAATCACTAAATAACAAGTGGTGGGTGCAAGGGATGGCCTACTCAACGACTTGACGTCAGATGTGTTCCCAACATGGCGCCGCGCTTTAAAATAAATCGGTGTCATTATTTTGGCAAATACAAGACTAGACACAAAAATAGTAGAATCTAACTTCATAATGTTTCTCCTTTCTTTATCAAGGCCTCAATATAGGAGGTACACTTTAAACAACACTAAGGATGAGAAGTTGATGTACATATCATCGATTTACAATTTACTATCGAATTTTCTTAGACAAGGCTATGGATGGCTATTAACCCCCAAATGGTACAAGATGGCCCAAGAAATTATCAATTTGATGTGCCTTGGGTCTGAGCACAACAGCAATTGTCAAACCGAAATATGTGGTGGTTCACTCCACACCATTTCGGACTACTATACTGCCAGATGTGTAATTGAAACAATACAACTGTCTGGAAAAAGTTATAATTGAATCACTGTTTATCCATTCATCAATTTTCCAAACCACTTATCCTTACTATGCTCGATTGAATACTGTATAAAATTTATTTTGTGCAAATTAAGTAAAGCAGCGCCATCTAGTGGACACTGTAACTTTATCGCTGGATAAATCCTCAATATGATTTTATTATACCTGTACATGTTGGAAAATTACGATTGCATATCAAATATGAGCTACATTGAATAAAAAGTAAATTAAAATACAATCTGATAGGACACTGCAGCATTACTTCGATCCACTTCAAAAATATCAATGAAATTTAAACATTCTTAAGTTTGGGGATCACAATCGGGTCACAATTCTGTATAAAATATTAGAAAGAAAAATAACGCATACAAACCGTGTGCATATCGTTGTGACTTCTCCTGAGTTTGTACTGTAAAATAATTGCAAGAATAGTGTTTACTAATGCATAACAAAAGACAAAAGCCTTCCGTAGTACTGGACATCGTCTCAAATTTCCAAATGAATTAGTGAATTGGTATGTGCTTTGTTTTGCAAATGTTGTAGCTTTAAAGCAACGGTCATTAAATCCTTGACGAAATCCTTTTTAGTAGGTCAAAGCCCGGCCTCTGGGAACAACATCTAAAAATAGAGCTCTGCTTTTGAATAAGGTATAAGCTCGGGGAAAATGTTTTGAAACTTGCAGCTGTGCGTCACTCTCTGTTTTATCGAGGAGTCACAGATCGCCAGTAAATGTTCTAGGTTGATTGATAGACTTTGTGTTCACAGTCACCATATCCAAATTTCTTAAAGGGTTCCAAAACTGTAAATCACAGGTGTCAAACTCAAGGCCCGGGGGCCAGATACGGCCCGCCACATCATTTTAAGTGGCCCGCGAAGACAAATTGTGCATCAAATTCGTGCGTCATTACTAGAATTGCAAACTGTCTTCACTTTTAATTTTTTAATTTTTTTTATTTGACCACTTTTTACTCATCTGATTTGAAAACAAGTTATTTGTCAGTTTGTTTTGTAGCTTTTACTGTATATAATATGAGACGCTTATACATTTATTTGGGTTGACAGTCATAATGGCCCTCCGAAAGAAGGTACGACTACAATGCGGCCCGCGAAAAAAATTAGTTTGACACCCCTGCTGTAAATGAACACATGACACTTTGCAATGCCATGTGAATTTGTCAGTGTATAACTCATATAATAGTGTAAATTTACTGTTCCGTCAAAAAATCTTAACGCACAGCCATCAATGCCTAAATCACTGGCAACAAAAGTGAGCGTACCTCAAAGTGGAAATATCCACATTAGGCCCAAGTTGCCCATTTTTCCTTCCCGGTGTCATGATCATTAGGCCTTTACAATGTGAATGCGGAGTAGTAGGTAATCGAAACAATACAACTCTGGCAAAAAAAAAAACCTCAGTGCCACCCAGTGGGGCCATAAACAATAAGTCACAATATAGAGTGGAGGAGCTAATGCACAATTGTTATTTTGTTAATATGTTCTGACAGATTAAAGGATCCTGGTCAGGGAAGAATCGAGTGCAGAACCCCTACAGTCATAAGAACATCTTTAAAAACTGCTGCGAGGTGCTGTGTGGGCCCACGTACCCAAGGTATCGCCGAGACAATACATGCTGCCTCACACGTCATCTTCATGTTATGGCATATTAAATGACTTTGTTTTATTCCTGTGGCCATGCCAGTGATATTCAGACTCAAATGAGTGACGCATGAGGACTGACTCTCTTGACATTTATTTTAAGGCTCAACATGTCTTAAAAAAAAAAAAAGTAAAAATAAAGTAGGAGTATTTTTAAAGTAATTTTTAATTTACTGCCACAATCTAATATTACAATATATTGCATTTTGGAAAAATATTCACAATGATATAATATTCTGCTGGTTCTACTTTTACAGGAATAAAACCAGTGTTATGAGAATTTCTTCTGTTTTGGTAAAACTGCAACTTCACTCGTTATCTCGTAGTTTTTTTTTTTCTCAGAAGTACAAGATTTTCGCTGTTATTATTTTTGTTTTGTTGAAAAATCTATTGTATTGTAGGTGTACATTTGTTGCTCCGCCAATTGTGTTCAAATATCCTCTGTTGCAATTATCAATGCTTATTGTCATTATGTCTACAGCTTTTTGTGCGTTTGTTTACAGTGAACTAAAAGGCTAAGCTATGACTATATTTTGAATTGAGACATTTTTCAATCCATTTATCTATTCTACGCTGGCGTGCAGGTCTGACAAGTAATTGGGCATGTAGCATCAGTCTCTGTTCTACACCCAGTTTCCGTCTACTGACTGGATGCTCTGTGATGCTCTTTAGCGTCTTGGACAGGAGGGGCTTGACGCAAGAAGATTCACTCGTTTCTGCATCGCCTGCTGCACCATCCTCCTCCTCCTCTTTATCCTTTTCCAACAACAGCAGCAAGCCAGTGCCGCCAACCACTGTGAGCATAACACACACTTACCCTCCCCCACTCACGCATCTCCCTGAGTAACCTGCCTGAATAGAGAATCCAACACAAAGCAGATTCCAAAGCAATGACGGGAATATTTCAAGGGGAGACAAAGAGAGGGAAGAAAAACCTACAATGTGTGGCCATCACTTTTCCAACCGTATTGATGTGACCTGCTAATGAATTTTGGAGCATGAGAATTTGCAGCCATTTTGTGCCTTTTGTCATTCCCATGCTTCTTTTTGTAACTGAACAATGCAATTCTGTTTGGAATCGCTGTTTGCTCTCGCGTCATGCGAGGATGAAGCCTCCTGTGAGAATTTAGTAGCTCTTTGTGCAAAATGTTCAATGAATTGAAATTTGGCCTGTTTCCCACTTTTAACTCGAACTTAATACTTTGTGAAATCAGTCAAAATGTTTATGGGGTGTAACAAAAACTGTATTAAATTGCAAAAGCGTTTTTGATTTAAAAAATGTGAGCGTCTACCACCAAGCAGTGCATGCTGACACATACAGTTGTGCTCATAAATTTACATACCCATATCCCTGCTCTCCCCCAAAAAACTAAATTATGCAAAAAGTTTGGGAAAAAAAGACTGTATATGTTGAGAAACCTTGCATTATTAATGATGGTAGCACAGAACGTCCCATGAGTGAAGGAGATTGTGTATGCTGTCATGTATTGTTTTTGCGGATCCGATCAATGATGTCATTGATCCTTCTGCAAACTATGACATGACAACCAATGTGTGTGTATCAGAGTTTATTGTGCTGTGTGCAAAACCCGTTAATTTGTCTAAACTTTAGATGTATAGGAGGAGCTGATTTTAATTTGAGTTATTAGTAGAAGTTATGGAAAGTCTTTGCTGCATGCAGTTGAGCAACTACACTTGACATTCATTTTTAAGGCTAATGTTGTATCTTTGATGACTTGATGTCTTTTACTTGCAGAAAACTACGGCGCCGCTCATTCCAAACGAGCACACGCCCGACGAGGCCAAGCCGAGCATCGACGTCTCGGCAGAGCAGTGCTGCTCTGAAGATGATCTTCCCCCTTCTTCCTTCATCCCCCCTTTGGCTTCGCCTGAGACTGACGCTGAGGCCTCCGTCCCCAAGGACAAGAACCACTAACTGCGATCCTTTGAGTCCTGATCGACCAGGAACTCTCATAATACCCCAAACCCGACTGTGCGCTGGTGACTCAGTTCCTCTGCTTCCCCACGTGAGTGACGCATCTGATCTAATGGAGGGTCAGCGTCTTCCCGTCTCCTGAACACTTGACTTTGCAAGTCTCACCGAGGGAGGGAAAAAAGAAAACGTGTGCATGACGACATGATGAGCTCCACTCGGATGACTTTTTTTTCCAAATCTTGTATTGACTTCAAATGTGAGCGGCCGATATAGTCCAAGCAAGTGGCCGGCCGGCACCGACATTGTTGCTTCTCTCCGCGTGTAAATTGTCATTCATTCCTTTTTCTGTTGTGCGTATGTTACATGCTCTATGCAAAGGCAAGGCTGGACAAGCGGTGTTTGTGTGTAGCTGACATTGTATTGGCTCTGTACAGGCAAGTTAAACATCTACCTTGTATTCTATGATCTGCTGCATTCAGTACTGCTACTATAGCAATGGAAACGCCTGGAAACGCTTCCTTCTTTTCCCCTCTCTTTTAATACATAATTGTTCAAGGAGTGTATATAATTGTGTGACACTCGAAAAATCTTTATCGGGAGGAATCCCACCATTTGTGTGTGACTGCGTGTGTATGCGGGCGTGTTTGGCTTTTGATGTTCTTAGAGCCTGGTAGCGATCGTGCCTTATAATGGACGCAACAGACGTCTGTCAACAAAGACACCCCCAGTTAAATACAAAATGGCAACATTCAAACGTTAGATAGCATACATGGACTACTCGCAAAAAGTTAGGGATATGGCGGTTCTTTGAGATTTGGATGTTTTTTCTGAGACTAGCACTGTATGGTCACTTCAACTCAATTAACAATAACCGGGGCAGTGTAAACAATTAATCAAAAAGAGGCTGAAAGCTAAACATCAAACTAAGAGAATTACACATCTTGTATTTAAGACAACCAAGCAGTGTCGCTTTAAGTACAGCCCTCTAGCTTAATGCCAACATATAATTGAAATGCCATTGACATGATTGTCGCTGTTTTAGACTCCTCAGAGACACCGACATTTGAACACAAATGGTGGAGTAACAGTTGTCGGCAAATAATACGACAATATTCACAGGCATATATTCTTTATCTTCTATGAGAAAAAAAAAACTATTACAGAATCTTCCTGTGTTGCTTACAGTAGCAGTAGAAAAGGAAGTACTATTCTTCCTTATTCATGGCGGTATGACGACAATACTGCCCGCCGGTGGCTTAGGCGGGTACAACAGAAAGAGCAGCACAATGAAATTAAACGTAGCATTAAATCATGATGCACAAGCGGTTGAAATCTTGACATTCTCTTTAACTATGATATTACTGTTTTTTGAGTCAAATTTTATAGACAATGCTTTCCTTTTCATAAAATGTTTGTAGGAGGGTGGCTGGAACAGGTTAAAGGCATTTTCATTTATCTCAATGGGGAAAGATGAGTGGTTTGAGTCACGAGAGCAATCAAAGGATAAATTAAATTAACATCCCAAAGCATCACAGTATTCACCTGTTTAAATCTCAATTGAACCAGAAAGTTTATTGGTACAGAGAGAATAACAAAAAAACTGAACATGTATACATTTCCCCCAAAAGCAGAATACCCCTAACTTTTTGTGAGTGGATATATATTAGAATTAATATTTATTTTCTTGCAGAGAGTACATGAGGATTAAGACTCACATCTTCTAATTGGTAACCACAGTTAGCTTAGCATACATTTGTGATAAAGTGATTAGTCGTACTTTAACAATTGATCCGGGAATATAAAGTTGGCTCCTCGACTAATCAATTCAACCCCGAGTTTTAAAACGACTTGGCCAAAATGAACAGAATCCATCCTCTTCAACCCGTTAGGAAGAGAACTGCACTATATTATGCATTTTCTTGTTCTAGTTTTGCTTGTCCTTTCAGGGAAAAAGCTCAATCTTCCAAATTGTAAGGAGGAGTGAAAACTGTTGATTTGGACAGAAGTTAGTAAGAAGCAAAGAAATGACAACAAGGCAAGGCATTGTCGAATTGTACATATATTTGAAAATGTGGATGTAGTGAAATAGACAGTCGTCAACTCTTTCTCCAGCCACTCTCTAAGAAAAAAAACAGGCAGCTCAGTAACATCTTTCCATTGGCATCATTCAAGCGGAGGTTGGCTGTCTTTAATGCAGGAAATATAAACTGAAGTAGGCGAGAGCGCAAGAGATGAGGGGAGAGTCACAAGAGGAAAAATGTGATGAAAAGTCAAGCAAATTTTTTTGGGTGTTTATATTGATGTTAGCGAGTTTGTGATTGTGTGCTATTGTGTCAAATGCGAGAGAGAACAAGTGTTTGTGAACTATACGTGTCTAAAAGTGATGAGTATTAGAGACTGCCAGCAGATGTGTCCATAACAGTCCATTTCTAGCGAATTAGTCATGTCATTTGATTTTTATTATAGCCAAAGTGGAGAATGAATTGCTATTGCGGAAGATTTGGTCATTCCTGGCAGCTCTTTTTCTTTGTGATGTGATGTGAACACGTTAAGGAATGAGGACAGATATTGGAAGCTTTTCATGAACCCAAAATGATGTTTCTTTTTACTGCATAAAGGAGATGGAAGTGATTTGGAAAAGGGTGACTGTATGCAACTTATATTTATCAGTATCCAAGCAGATTACTTCTTTTCAATATTTGTGTTTTTTTTTTTTCTTTAAGTGATACATTTGCCATGATCAGAGCTGAATGCTCTGATAATAGACAATATATATATCTATGACATCATGTGTACGGACACAGTATTACAGCATTTATGTTCACTTTGTTTGGTCTTAACACTGTGATTCTATATATTTGGTTTCAATTACTCCACTTCTTTTTACATGAACAATATGTCTGGTAAATAAACCATATTGTATTATTATTTTGTCTTTTGCAGTGGATATTTTGAAAGTCAACTTTATTTTGTAAAGCACTAAACCACACATGGTACACAGTGTTGTCCACATATAAATATTGAACGTAATCGATTAAACAGTTTGAATATAAAACAATTACAACAATATTACGAGTGAAAAACGATAAATAGTCCCTTTTCACACGCGGGTCAAGAAATCACCATTATAAATCAGTAGTGACCCTCGTGACCCCCTCAGAACCTTCTCACGTGAACAAAATGCGAGCTTGGGAACAAAAGTGGCGTTAGGCGACAGTGCGGTAAAAGCATCATCCGGCTGTCATATCAGACAGAAAGGACTGACTGACCACCATTTTTAAAATGTTATTAAGAACTAGACTGGCTGTCATTAGGATACAAAAATGAAAGAGACATTGTGTAACATTCTCAGGCTTTATTCATAAACTATTTACAGCGTGGACTGAATACATTACAGAGAACATGTATTATGACAAAACAACAAATGCAATTCTCACAAAACAAGATAATGCCAATTTGAATAGGCCACTTTCTAGGAAACAGTTTGTGTTTACAAAAGTACAGCAGATTTACATTGTGAGTCGAATGTTTTTTTTTCTTCACAACAGAAAGCTCCCACTGCTTCTGGCCCAAAACTCCTGGACGACCAAAAGAACATTTGCATGACACTGAAGGCTTCCTTCAACATTCTTCTTGCACACTCAGCTCTTGCATGTGTCGTTGGACATCTTTAATGGTCTTCTGCTCCGTCTCCTTGCTTGTTTTTGACTGCTCATCCTTTTCATCCATTTTAGCTTCCTTAGGTCTCACATCCAGCTGCTCTAAGCTCTCAAAGCAACCAGAGTCCCTCGGCTCCTTGATGTCCTCCTTGGGTCCTTCCTCCACCTGCTCTTCTTCCTTCTCCTGCAGACTGGATTCATCCTCAGCTGGAAATTATTTTCATGGTTAGTATAGGATGTTGAAACATGTTTTTTAAGTTTTGTTTTGGTAATCTTAAAAAGAAAGGTGACAAATAATTAATTAGCCGCACGCACACGCACACACGCACACACGCACACACACACACACACACACACACACAAAGCTTTTATCTTACTATTTAATTTTAATGTTAAAACATTTTTCTATGAATATTATGACTTTATTGTTGGAACCTTTTTGTAATATCAGGGCATAATGATTTTTTATAGTAACTTTCCAAGTTTATTGTGATAATATTATGATATTTTACCTTTTTATGTATTCTTCCAACCGTAAAACACTATTATCATTTAACCGTAACAGAGTTTTAATATCACGATTAATTTTTCCGAAATTACAACTTTATTCTTATAATATTACATTAATCTGCATTAATTTAACATTACGACTTTAATACTTTCCGGGTGGATGTTGATTTAGTCGCCATTTTTGTCATAATTAATTCACACATTTAAGATGTATAAAACAAAGAGGGTTATTATTTAGGGGATATTATTTAGTAGTTAGTTATCATTAAGGACACTATTTAACATTAAACACTTCACACAGATTTGGCCACTCCCTACCACATGCTGGATTTGATCCATCTTTTCAAGTGTTTTTTTGTATGAGTTGCTGCAGTTCATTTAATTTCACAGTCACCTCGGGGTTTGTGTGGGGGAAATGAAAAAGTGTGTGGAGATGAGATCAGCTCAAATATCAAGATGTCTTACAAGACTGAACACAAGAGTGCGTTTAAGGCTGCGTATAGAGAGCAGTAAAACATTTTTAACTATGTCGCTGAGGCACAGAAGCGGGATGGTGGCACAAGAGCCCATACAGGCACACGTCCTGTGTCAGAGGGAATAAAAGATGACTTTCTGACTGACAGGGCGGACTTTCTCAAAGATATGGTGGAACATAAACGAGAGACGCTAAACCTACAGTCGTGTAACAGGTCAGCGGCGCTCAGGATCTTGTCGCGTTGATCCGGGTCGGTGATGTTCAGCTCATTGAGGTGACACTCCCTCAGACCCCTGAAGTCTTCCAGGTTCTGAAATCCATGCATGGACAGCAAGGAAGACAACTCCTGGAACAGGATGAATGTTATACATCAAATGTGCGGTACTTGTTAAACTCTTATATCAGGCAACAAATCATTCACTGACACTGTTTCAGAAATAAAATGACATCATTTGAATCAGGTCTGGTGGAACAGGGTAACATTAAAAAGGCTGGACTATTGTTTTGGTTAGCTTGTGGCTAATGATTATAATCTATGAGTAGGCCTATAGATTGTACCATGAGGGATAGGAATGGACAAAAGCGAAACAAAATAGTAGGCATCGCACCATCAGACCGATGCGGTCCAGTACTTCTTCCAGAGTGGATGGTTTGGACTTGTTTGTCTTGGTCTTACTGTCACAACGTCTTCGCCTTGCAGGGGGGCTCTCGTCGGGCAGGAGATTAACGTAGATGAACTTAAAGGATCCCACTTTATGGTTGAGTTTTCCCGTCCAGGTGCCCACGGGAGGCTTCTCGATGATGTGGATGATGTCTCCTTTCTGAGGGAGGCGGGAAACACAATCATATGTCTTCTAACCTAACTTAACCTAACCTAACCTAACCTAACCTAACCTAACCTAACCTAACCCAAGCCAAACCAACCCAACCCAACCCAACCCAACATAACCTAACAACAAACCCCGATAACTCTGAGTTATTATTCACATTGTGTCATTGCTGATTTAATCATCTTTTGTGACACATCGATATGGAAAGGAACCACATCAAGCGGATGATTTCAGAATGATGTCATCATGTCGACTCACCTGAAGCTTCAGAGACTCCACATCGTAAGGACTGGGAGTGAAGTCAGTGTGCACCACGGCGCGGCCACAAAAGGGTCCATTGAATGGGACCACATTCTCCTCCAGTCTTATGCTGTCCCTCTGACCGTAACCGCTGTCCAGGCTCTGTCTGTCGCTGTCTAAAGAAGGACACATTTGGACCAGGATGCTTGGCAGCAAAGAGGATCAATGGACAGGAAGTCTTACTGCCAGAAAATGGGCAGGAGACAGGACTGGAAGCCGTGTCTTCTGAGCCCGTGGAGCACGTTGATATCCTCTGGTCGCCCCAGTCGGGGGAGACGGGATACTGTTCCTCACAGCCCTCCCCCTGAAGAGACTAAGTCCGACATTGGGTCAGAGTTATTATTGTTATTTACACTTTTCTATTTTGAACCTTTAACAACATATCTTAATTCAAAACCCTCGTATGTGAAATCATTCCTCATTGAAATGAATAAAATGTGTTTGTTTTTTATAATGCAAAATAGGGCTCTATAATTTTGTACTTAAAATTGTACCGTACTAAAACAAATTTGTACCAATCCGAATTTTTATATTTCTAATATTCGATTATAATTAAAGTAGTCATAGTACGTATGTATTTTTAAACATTTATATTTTCACACATTCATTTACTTATTACTACATTTGTTTTTGTAATTATAATGCAATCAGACATATTGTTAATTTCTAAATGTTATAAATGTAATTTGTTTTGAAAGTGGAATTCATTTATGCATGCCATACATTTATTTGACCAGTGGATGCTACATTGCTCAAGTCGCGCGAGTTAACTCCTTTCACCTCTGATGATACATTGTAGTGAGACACAGTGTATTATTAAGTGTACAGTGTTTAAAATGAATATATACCCCTTCCTCAGCCAGAACCTTCTGCACCATCTTGGAAGTCTTGCGTGTCATTGTGCGGGAGATGACATTCCGCCACTTTTTGCCAAGTTTGCCTGCGCTTTTCCCTTCATCCGTGACACTCCCTTCCACCTGAGGACACATCCGTTTAATTTAACTTTCTCCCCACATTGCAACTTCATATACACAGCAGATCAACATGATGATAACATTTGTGCATTGTGTAAGCTTTGAGGTTTTTGCTGAAACTGAATTCTTGAAATTGATTGCGAGAGAGTGAGATAAAATCTGGAGGATTTGCACTTATACATTTGAATTGCCTCAAAGAAAAACAAACCAGAATTGAAAAACACATTTTTTGTGGAATTGCGGTCTATGTCCAAACATCAGTCAGCTCTATCAATATCTTATGGAAGATGATAAATTATGTTCATTTATATGAATATGAGGCGAGGGTGGGGGTCGAGGGGCATATTCACTATATGGTCACTATATGGACTTTATAGTCACTGAGGAGAATTGGGGAGGCACGAGATATTTTCTTCTTTCTGGGGGGGCATGGATAATAATAATTGAGATAATAATTGAACAATTGAGATAATAATTGAGAAGCACATACTGAGTTAGATTAACATATTCAGTTGTACTGTCACACCAAGCTACTTTCCGAGTCTTCGATCCATTTCTGAACCTCATTATCTGGGATGTTTTTGCCAAGTTTCATGGGAGTGGTCATTATGGAGATTAAATTTAGCACCGTGTGGCTCTGATGAATCAGGATTAGTGCTGAGTCCAAATTTAGAACCGTCCAAAATTAGACCCAAACATTAAGTTAGGTCAGGACTCATTTTAAAGATCTTCTTCATTCCATTCTGTATTTAAAAAAACAAATTGGTTTATTTGCACTGACAATATGCACAACAGGGAGTAAACATACATTGTGTATTGTAAGTGCTTAACAGTAAAGTGAAACGACTGTTTGTAAGGCAGACAGTTGCGGCTCTCTGCCTGACTGCCTCTCACCATGCAAAGGATATCCTGTCTGCACTTTATGCTCAAAAGCACTCGATTGCAGTAAAGTCATTAATATGTACTTCCAATCAAGTGCAGGAAGTTTTGCACTTCTACAACACTTTATGACCTGAACGCACAGTTCCTCTTTCAACCCAAATACGTAAGTGCACCTGCAAAACCCACTGCAGGGCAAGGCAAAGTCTCACTGAGCATTTCACTCAACGGGCTGTGAGTGGTCATCTGGGGTGATACAAATGATGACGACCACTTTAGGTGATATGTTTTTATATATAGCACTCTGTAACAACCTACCCCAAATTAAATGTTAATAAATGTGGGTTGTGTCTGTCCTTGATGTTGTCAGTTTCTCTTTGTCATCTTTATTTTGTCATTATTAGTTTGTATTTTTTGGGCATGCCTTGCTCAGGGACACTTAACGTCAAGCTTTCCAAGCCTGGTCTCTGTTGTTTCTCACTATTTTGGTCTATAAAGACTCTTTGTTTGTCCTGTCGACTTCCGGGTCCAGATTTGGTTCCCCATGTGACAGTTTTACTATAGAAAACAAACAAAAAAGCCTTATAGATATCATGCTTGTTTTTTGATTACTCAAGTGTGGCCCTTTAGCACAAAAGCTTGCTCCTTTATCTTGATTTTATGGAATGCATGATATTCGCTGTACCATTAAACATATCTGTGGAAACTCCTCAGGTCATAAAAAACAAAACAAAAAGGAAACTCCCCGTCCTCGACTTCTGATTGTGTGCCATGCCGACTCACAGTCTCATCTAGGACGAACTCCTTGTCTGGTGTGACGGGTGAGGTGACTTTGGGCTTCATGAAGTCTTTGAAGCTGCTCGATCTTTGCAGTGTGAGCTGCAAACACACACATTTTTCTTTTTTACCCACACAATCCATTCCAGTAATACATTACTGAAATCAAGATTAAAGGCTTACAAATACACACACACTCTCAACACACCCACACACCCACACTCATAATCTCCCCAAATGTGTGAAGACAAGGTTTCTCCAAAGCGATGACTTGAATGTGACCCTTTCTGCTGTTTCTTGCTAAAGATGTTGAAAATATCCAAACAACTTATGCAACACTGCTGTATAAACAGACCATAAAATGCATTTAAAAAAAAACCCAACCACTCCCACACGCTTTAAACACATTTGAACTGACACAAAATAATTTTAAACTGTGTACTGTTTTCCATTAGGTAGTATATTCTTCTTTGTTTGTTCGACTTGATGATAGAGTGGTGGCAAAGGCGGACACACCAAATGGCATAACATAATGAGTTAGATGGCAGCATTAATCTTGAAGCACATATACAATATGTTGTTAAAATATCAGAATGATAACTTGGGAGGGGCATAATGTGGAAAATATAGTGCTAAGAGTTTTTAATTAAATGCCAAAATAAGAAAGATTAAATTGGATGTGTCGTTCCAGATCCAGTCTACCGGACATCTGCTTTGATGACAAGGGCACAACATGAAGCATTGCTGAAATCTTTTGTTTTGTTTCTAAACTCAAAGTACTTCTGCCCTACAAGAATAGAGGAACTAGATCTTCCCTCACACGTTAACAACTTCAAGTGGTTATTTCAACTATGCATATGTGTGTGTGCACGCATTGGTTAGCTCAGCCTAACCACAGGTTTGTTCTGTCATATGCAGACTTCCTTTGAAAAAAAGTGCCTTGAAAATTCTCCAAGTGTTTAAACTTCAAATGTGATCGTACAGTTTATTGCAAGTATGTTTCTGTTCTTAGCTAAGAAAATACTTTTGCTTACGCCATCTCACATTTCAAAGCAATATTACAATAAAAAGGCTTTGCTCACCTTCTTCTTCTGCACCTGCTCTTTCTCTGAGGCATTGGATGGCTTTCGCCTCAACATTTTGTCGTCGTCGGCGTGCAGGCAACTTGGATCAAATAAAGAAATGTTGGGTAATATTTTCTGCCCTTGTCTCTGGTTTGAGAGGACAGATATGAAAAGAGATGAGACAGAAGAGGTGCACTTCCCCGCTGCTGAAAGAAAAGTGCACGCAAAGGGGAAGTCACATGACCTCATGGTAACAAACACACAACTGCACACCTCAACCTTCTCTCAGCTGTTTCAAACAACATAAAACTGTTTTAGACTCGTAAGTACAAGTGCAATGAGAAACAAGTTCAACTTGTTCATTGACTATGCTTTAAAACACAATACTATATTTTCCCTTTCCATTCCAGCCTCCCCAAAAAGCAAACCTCAAAATAAAGTTATAAAAACATATAGTTATGACTTGATTTAGATTTACAAAGAACTTAACAGCTTTAGTCGCTCTGTTTCCTTCAGTGCATGCTGTACTGCTCATTCGGGTTTGCACACCTTGGCCCCTGGGGGCAGCATTAAACAGATATACCGATCGATATACTGTGTTGGAGCCTCAGCCCCTCGCCTGGCATCTCAATACGGCACAAATATTTGGCGGTCTTCATTGAGAATCAAGAATGCATGCTAGTGAGTGGTTTTCTTTCTCTCTTTTCTGTCTACATGTGTTGCTGCACCATTTGAACAACACCACCACATCAATTTCATAATGTATGTTTGTAGGTAGCAGGATCTTGCTTTAAATACACAATGTATAATTCTCTTTCAGATGCCACCACACAGCACTCTTGTCTTGAATTTGTGTTTGCATCTCAGGGTACCACTTTATAGTCATTTTTCTCAACCAACAACGTAATAAGTGTTGCGTTTTCTTCAGTAGAGTGCACTTCATGACATCTACTGTTGCGACATTTTTTCCTTCTTCAGCACATTGTAAATGAATCATGCCAGGTCTTTTTAAAACTGTTGCGCATGTCTCCACAGTGTGCTTTTTCAGCGTATTTTCATCAGCTGTGACTATCTGTCAGCACATCCAAAGGAGTGTCCCATACAAAGCAACAGTGGAGCACCAAACACAAACCAGGACATCTAGATTGTTCTAAAATTTTCATGCATGCATTTTGGGAGTAAACCACAACTTTTCTACCCCACAAAACTACACTATTCGTTCCGTACACAGAAATCAAAACTTGCAGTGAGAAAACAAAAACATCAAAATTTTGTTTTTGCCCTTTGTGCCAGACGTAAGCCAAGTCGACCTTGTTATTTTAATGTGCATGCAAACCACATGAAGAGAGGATGCGCTATCTCAGCTTCCTCTCATGGCACTTCAGCTCGCTGTAGAACCAAGTTCACATTTCGCTGGCACGTCATGGAAATAGCTGCCAGTTATATTCACTCAATACAATGTCAACAGTTGGCACACTATTATGTAGAGTACACCTGCACAATATGAGATCCAATACAAGAGCGAAATTATTGCAGGGGTTAGGTTCTAGAGAAACCTGACATAGATAAAATCTGTGAAGTAGCAACCAAATTCATTTATTTATTTACGTATCGTTTACAGCACTGTTTATGCGTGTTAGGCGTAGGTATACTTTTTGTAAGTATTATTTGTCTCCGCTTGGGGGCGCCATTCTTACATACTAATTCCTGTGACTGAATATGTGTGAAAGGTGAAGGTATGATTTTTGTCTACTTGGGGTCAACATTCAGTACTGCGGTATCAGTGCCTGTGATTCAATGAAATTTGGCTGGTTGTTAACAAACCAAATTGCAAGTCGCTACTATGCTTAGTTTGACAGTACACTTTAACTGGGAGTGGCAATAAAAAGCGGAGAGCCTCTTTTTTTGAGGAATTGCTCACCATATTTGCCTCACTGCTGCTTGTTGTGAGGTTGGTTGATTTTTCTGCCACTATCTAGTGCTCATATCTTATTTTGCTCACAAGTCACAGCAAAAAAGTAGTCACTCATTTGTCAAGGCACGTGCTCAGTGCCTGCTCAGTAGAATCATTAAGAATAAGTTTAATTGCAACTGAAACACATTCTGATTTCATTGATGGATCTACGGTTTCAAGCAACATAACAGTGGGGTACAAATAATATATGTAAAGATATTGATGTAGATGTATAAACAAAATCTCATTGCTCAAATACTGCATTTGAATGACTTAACACAAGTGGGCCAAGTTTGCTTGCCAAATGTACAGTATATTTCAAACACGGTAACAAATCAAATAAATTATGCCGTTTGATTACATAAATAGTTTAAAGAGCATCAAATTTATACAAAAGATCATTTTCAAACTTGGAACAAAAATATGTTTGCACAAATTCAGTGTTTCTCTTGGCCAATATAGTACTTAAGTATTAATGGCCATAATGTTTAGAGTGCAACATTATACAACACAGCCACAACCAAAGTGACCAGGGTGGGCGAAGAGGATTGGAGAGATGAAGAAGATCCTGACCCCACAAAGGGTTCTGTGTGTCTTAGCATCCAGCTCTTCTCCTCATGGAGCCCCTGGCGGTCCAGCTCAGGACCCATTAGCCTCCGGATGGTCTCGTAATATTTATTCAACCACTGCAGCTGGATCAAGAGTAGAAAAAGAAAAGCTAATTACTGCTTAAGTGGCATTCGGTGTTCCACAGGGATGTTTACTAGAACTAGAACTAGAACTAGAACTAGAACAAACAAACAAACAAACAAACAAACAAACAAACAAACAAACAAACAAACAAACAAACAAACAAACTAACTAACTAACTAACTAACTAACTAACTAACTAACTAACTAACTAACTAACTAACTAACTAACTAACAATTCCATTGCATTTTTCTTTTACTCAAAGTCCAAGTGAAATTGGAATTTGTATATCAAAAGTCATTGGATTCATGTATTTCGTCGTATTACACTACTTTGGCATTTTCTGTATTTTGCACATATGCTTGTTGTATATTTGTATATTTTGCTGCCCTCCATACTGTAGTTATTGCACAATTGTTTTTGCACTTTACAAGACTTTATAAAGTTTAGTTTAAAAATGACATAGGAGAAGCTTTGCTTTGTTTTGACGAGAGCACTTTCGTTTTTCAGTTGGAGAGAAAAAATTCGGGAGGGGTTCAAGAGGAAACCAGCACTCTTACTGCAAGGGAAAGGAAACATCTGAGACATAAGATAAGTTCTTTACACCTTTGAAACAGGAAACTGATGAGATATTGACAAAAAGCTCTTTACATATTACTATAACACAATATCACCGTAAACTAATGGCCATTCTAGGATTTAGGACATTTTCTTTCATGATCATTTCAATTACCTGGACTGGGCTCAGAAGAGAGATGTCAATCAACTTCCTGTCATACGGTACCAAGGACACAGTGTCAAAGGTCAAGTAGTTATGACCATACTGTAAGTCAAAAACAGAGCCAATTACCATACACCGCTTATTAATAATACATGACTAAATGATCGGTGAGTACTTTTGTATGGATGGGCACAACCACTACAACATCTTCAATGCGAATCCCAAAGTCATTATCTTTGTAATATCCAGGTTCTGTGAACAAAATCAGGCACAACCCCCCCAAAATAGCATACTGTGAATTTAATTTTCATTCAAATCTACAAATGATGTATTTTTAAAATGAAAAGTCTCACCTATCGACGTGAACATGCCTTCTCTAAAGGGAATGTTGTTACTCTGGAAACCAACAGGCCCTAAACAAAAACAGGAGTGTATATTAGTATTATTTACTGTATCAATTGTATTATTTATAATGTAAAAAAAAAATACAAATAAGTGAAAATAGTGAAGAGTGAGAATAACTGGAATAAGTGGAATAAAACAATCAAACTCGAAATAATAATCATAATAATAATAATCAAACAACTTACAAAACAGAAAACTACATAAAGATAATCGGTTATAATAGTATTTGGAATTTATAATAGTATTTGTTAAGTGTATTATTCACAATAATAGTTATAATAGTATTTGGATGTTATAATAGTATTTGTTAAGTGTATTATTCACAAAAACATTAAGTAGAACAATACTAAGAATATTAAAAAATAAAATGATTACTTGCAAAGAATATAAAATATAAAACTAGTTAATAACAGTAAAGCATAATAGTATTAATTAAGTCTAGAATGTTATCTATGATCAAAACAATAGCCATTGAACTAAAAAATGCTAAATAAAAAACTTGCAAATACAGTACATTACAAGTAAGGAATCCTACAAAATTAACAGAAATACAGAAATAATTTAATTTTGTTAGTGTATTATTCATTATAAAAATAAGTATTTAAAAATTATATGCACATAAGAATAAAAATGAAAATTGAAATAAAATATGAGTAAAAAAACAATACAAGTAAAAATGTAATCAAATAATTTTTAAAATGTTAAGTATTTTAACAACAACAACAACAACAAAACAACACATTACTACAAATAGCATTTATAGTTTTTGGGCCGAATGCAATTTTGGTTTGAGGTTCTTCTCAATTGATTTCCAAAGTATTATATTATACAGTTGTATTTATTTTTTGTACAATATATTTGCAGTTGATCTTTAAGAGATGTTTATTTGTAAACAATTTTCGTTTAACTTTTGAATTATTTAAGTATAGTTAAAAATACATATAGCCCTTCGTCAATGTCCAATGTTACTTAGAGTAAAAGGTTTAAGAAGTAGAGTTTAAACATATTCTGTGTGAGTAAATATGAGACAAAAGAGGCGGCGTACACTCGTGAACACCGAAATAATTGCCGACTCCGTGTCCTGTGCCGTGGCCATAGTTGAGGCCCACTTCCCACAGTGCTCTGCGACCCAGCATCTCCAAGTTTACACCTGGCGGCAGACCACAAGCTTATACACTCAGACATCCTGCTGCAACCTCAGCAACAGTACAATGTTACCATCTAGTGGTTACTTGATACACTACGATTTTAGCTACTGATGAATGAAAATTCCCCACCTCTGGTCCCTGAAGGAAATATGGTTCTAGATATTTCAATATTTCCAATGAGCACTCTGGTGTAGGCCTCCTAGTTAACAACAATATAATTCAACTTTAGTTTATTTCAGACTACAAAAATGTCAACATGGAAGCACATTTCTTATAGTGTTGCCTTGAGATACTACAAATTAGTATGACTATGAATCAGATGCGTAGTGTTACCTTTTGCATAGCAGTGGGGGTCCCCCAGTGGACTGTCCTAGTGATGTCCGTGGTCCCGTCTCTGATGTGGTGGAGAGAAATCATGACACCAAAGTGACACACATACTTTATGTGTGTGTGTGTGTGTGTGTGTTGTTACTCACAGGTACTGACCACCAGAGTCCACCAGGTACATCTCCTCCACTGTCAGGTGCCTGTTGCTTTCGACTGTTGGGCTGCAGCATGAGAAGCGCAATTTAACAATGACCAGCTTATTTGCGGTGCGTTCTGGTCTATTTAGATTGATTAAATAAACAAACTATCCATCCATCCAAATTGTATTCATTCATTATTCAATGGTAAAAGAGGATTTTGAGTGTGATTATGAAATGAATGAAACCCGTATCTCAAGGCACCACTAAGGACGCTTACCTGTAATGTGCCAGTGCCGCATTAGGTCCACTTGCAGAAATGGTCTCAAAGCTCGGGCCCCTGTTATCCTTCTGTTTGCTGAAAATGGTTTTTTTTTGTTGCTCTATATATTCAAGTGCTCAGGTTGTCTTGTGATTTGTATGTGCAGTATTGAGACTGACCTGCGACAGTGATTGACATACGCTGAGGCGCTCAGCTCCGTCTCCTTTCCCGTCGGCACCGCCTTCTCCAACCACATGAGAAGCTGCATGACAGCCACGGCATCTCTCACCTGGAACGAAGCAACAATAATCCAGTGAGCAATAGTAGGATAATGAAAAAAATACTAAGAATACTAGTTGTACTATGTTCATTTTGTTTTCACTTGTCAATTATTTCACTGGTTCTTTTATCACAAACAAGATATATTAGGTGGAATTACCTGACATGTTTCGGCTAGTACTTCCGCCTTCATCAGTGTGACACTCAATAATAAATACTAAGAATACTAATAAAGTCTAATATAATAATAATAATGATAATAATAATAATAATAATAATAATAATAATAATAATAATAATAATAATAATAATAATAATAATAATAATAATAATAATAATAATAATAATAATAATAATAATAATAAATACAGTGAGCCCCACGTACTTGCGATTTGGCACCTGCAGATTCGCCATTTTACTTAACCCTCGTTTTTTTTGTGGAAAACACATTTTCTCCTCAATTTGTTTCTTCAAAAAATGTTTTGAAAAAACAAATGTAAGCATTTACTTTTTCACTCAATTTTATTTAAAAAACAAATATATGTATAAGCATTTACTGTATATGGGTGACAATTAAACACACAATTAAACAGTTTGCTAATTGCAGGTCAGCCTGGATCCTATCCCCCTGAGTATTGATAAAGATAAATAGTATATAATATACAATATAATAATACTAATAGTCCTCCTCCTACTAGCAGTATTATATTAGTATTAATAATATCATGCATTGGTGTGCAGGGATGACATACGTGAGCATCCCTCAAGATGCGCTGCTCAGTGTCATCTTTCACAGCTTTGGTGGTCAGTACAGGAGAATAGGAGGTGCTCATGACTTTGTCCTACAGGATGCAAGTCAGTAAAAATGCAGCGAGAAAAATCTAATCACACAGGGAAGTATATAAGACAAAAGCTTTGGGACATAAAAATTCATTAGTCAATGAGGAGTCAGATTAGTCTGCTTCCGGAATCTTAATTCTTCAGCCCAACAAAACGTTTTGGGTTGATATGTGAGAGCATTTCACTTATTGAGAGCGCTTACCCAAATTCAAAAGAGTTGTCCAAATACTTCTCTTCATTTTGTATATTATGTATAATAGTCATCACAAATACGAATCAGTAGACTATGAGTCATCATACCTCTGTTTTTATGATCTCATAAAGTGCGTAATTGGTGTACTCGGTGCCGATCCACACTTTGACCTCCGGCCGGCTGCTCACGTACTCCTTGAGGTGATCCAAGATGGTGTCGTAGCTTTTCAGCTGCACACAGAACGGCCCACTGCATGAGGCGTTCAGGTACGTCCTCAGCTCTTCTGTCACTCTTTCTCTGTGCAAAAAGAGCCTGATAGACATGTCGTGAGAAAACGATGAGACTATTAGGTAATCCTGAATGATGTCCTTGCTGGCCTCTCGACGGGATCAAGTGAAAATGTACCAGATCTCATCCATGGTCAGCAGTGTGTATGAGTAGAAAAAAGGGTTGTAAGGGATGTCATTGCCACGCATATTGAACAGCCCTTGAAAACGAGAAATACATTACACATCACGGATATATGGATGTTTGTTATGTGTATGTAATGGGATGTTCGTTTTAAAGTGACTTACATGCTGTCTCATCGAGCGCTGACAGCAGGAGAGCGGTGGGCTCATAAGGATTCTCCTTCATGTGATTTCGGATTTGTTCCACTTTCATTTGCCAGGGCCTTTCTGTGGATGACATTAATTTATGTTTATCACTCATTACAATGTGCACGTATAACATTATTATCTTGTGCCCATCCGCTTGAGTTAGAGCCTATCTCAGCTAAATGACACAAATACCGCAAGGCACATACAGTATAAACAAATACAAGCATTCATAATTATTAACAAAAAAGAGCTGATTTTTGGCATAATCCCACCTCTACACAATCCTTGTACATGTCCAGCTATTAATACTAATTAGGGTATTTCTTTTTCTCTACCACGGCAGGGCTTGGTCCTGGTATGATACTTGAGCAGTGAAACCTCCATTAGGGAAACCATTAAGCAGGGCACTGCCCTTCCTGCCTTTACTTAGACAATCTTACACAAAGACCTGATGACAAAGAATATAAATTGGAAAGCATGATGCTTCTATGTGTAAATTTACACAGGCATTAAAATCCCGGCAACGACGTTTCACATCTCGGATTGAGTGTCCTTATCCAGACATGCTGTCAAATGCATGCTCAAATATTAGATTTATGATGCTCTCCATTTGTTCCATTTGCCTACTGCGTGACCTTAAAGGCTAATGGACCTATGAGGCCAATGGATGCCAGAATAACTTCCTTCCTTGTCCATTCCCCCAAAGTTAGCATTCAATCCGTCAACCATAAAAACATCACCAAGCTGTTCATGGTGAGGCTGCATCAATGCAGGTATTTATTAGCACCCAGGAACAGGAAGGAAAAGGCACGCACGTATGACTCTGTCTGGCAGGCGTATGAGGCTATCAGGCGAGATGGGAGGTCTCTCTTTCCACACTTGGTCCACCAGGTTGCCAGGCATCGACTTGAGGCTCCGATTGCTCGACTCCAGACTGATTCCGTAGGCTTCCTGCGTTTCTGATGGAGGAAATGGCAGACTATTAAGCACTCTGGAAACAATCAATCATGCGGGAGCTGTCTGTGGTGTCTGCGGCCTCCGGAGTTGTTAACAAAGACTGATGGGAGCGGTGATAAAGACTCACTGAGAGAGAAGAGGAATGGATCAAAGCCGATGTTGCCGCCATGCGGTACCTCTGAGATGAGCCACTCCGCTATGCTGCTTATGGACACTGTGAAATGACAGATGACATGGCAGCGTTATTACTGATCCACAGCACTTCACAATCAATTTCAAGGTCCAATTCTCCATTCATAATAGTTGGCGACTTACAATACGACAATAATTCTCAAAAGTATCAAGAAACTTTCTTGAAAGTGTTGTTCGTTTAGGATTTCTCAATTAGCTTCTCACAAATTCACCTTTTCATGCTCTGTCTTGAAGTGAGAGAAAGCACTTCATTTTGAAAGGCCATAGCCTTCTCGAATAGAAAAGTAGCAACTTGCCAATGTCTTGTGGCATCTATGAAGAGGGGTGTCAATTATGTGAGTACTTTTGGGCATAGTTGGGACTGTCAAACACTAAATTGATTTAACACTTGATCTCAGTTGCAGGTCAAAGCTCTTCCAGCGACATTGTGATCAGGCCTACCGTCTTTTTGCAGCTCCCAATTGCAGTCCATCTGTCTCTCCGCTTGGACCCAGTAGCGGCTGTCCGTCCACAGCGCCGCTTTGCCCGGCGTGACCACGGCTGTGCCTGTAGCCAGGCGGGAGCATTAAATTACACATGGCTGTGAATGCACCACAGTCCTCGGCAAGAAAGGACACAGGAAAGTTAAAGTAATCTAATAAAGTGCGACTTCACCGTTGCCATCTTTTATCTGACTAGTCCATATGGAAGGATAAAGTGAGTTTGCCGAAGCTGTGGGATAATTAATACTGAGTAAACTATCCTTTTTAATTTAATGAGGGGGAGGTTATTAAGAGGAGGATGAAAGTAGCTCAGATGTGGGATGTTGAGTCACTGGAAGGCGGAAGAAAAAGAAAAGTAGGAAAATGTTACCTGTGGAGCCCGTAAAGCCCGTCATGAACGCCAGCCTTGCATCACGTGGTGCGATGTATTCACTCTGACACACAGTATTACCGTTAATGATCACACACATGGGAACAGGAAATGCATTTTAAGATGAGTGACAGCTGCGGTACCAAGTGGGCATCCGTGCCTGGGATAATGTAGGCTGAGATGCTGGCGAGGAGCATTCGTTCTCGCAACTCCTGCAACCGGAGACTGCTGTTCACAGCTGTGCTGGGGAGGAACTGATGTGCACGCACGCACGCACACACACACGCACACACACACACACACACACACGCAGTGAAAGACAGATTTGATAACATGAATAACTGCTGACTCATCCTTTCCTGTATCTTTCATTGTAATCATTAACTGTGAACAGCAACCATAGCTATGTGTCACAATAACAACAATAGTACATAAGCTTTCTGAGCATGTATTGACTTAAAGGTTATGATTAAAAAATTCCTTAGTTTATGAACATTTGAAATGGTAATAGTTTTGATATCTGGGAATATATCTTTAAAATGCTCCACAGAAAGGATAAAGCTCAGATTTCGACCCACGACGAATTGTCAGGCAGATGTGGTAAACACTCTTCCACTGTGCTGCCATTTCAAGACAACAAATAACAAACAATTTCACATTTTTAAAGTTATAAAATGTAATTAATCGATCTTTCTTGAGCTGTACTTTGAACAAATACCAAGTTATTGTAAAAAACAAGAGCAAAAATATTTCTTTAAAAATACTCACTCAAAAAGGAAAAATATATAAAAAAAGGTAAAATATTTCTTATAAATACTTGAGAAAACATGCATATAAGAGATTACAGATTTGTTTATGAAATTAAATTGTCATTCGAAAATGTCCATCATCCATGTGTGGGCTTCAAACACAGCTCTCGCAACATACACTTTATTCAAAAAATATATACGCTAAAAGTATTCTAAAGTATAATTAAAATATATTTTATTTATTCATTAAAACATCAATAGTATTGAAAAAAATAGAATAAATGAGCTTTTGTAATATGAAAAAAAAAAAAAAGTAAATTGTGTCATGTAGAGCTCACCGGTGGGGACAGGGAACAGTTCCTCTCGGTGGCCTCGAACAATGCGGCACCGCTGACGTTTCCTGAAATGAGAAGAGACCTTGAAAAGTGACATAAAGCGTTCCGTCAGCAGTTTTTTTTTAGTACCAAGCTGGTTTCTCCTTGAACACCAACACTGGCAGAACCTCTTATACAATCCAAGCAGTAGTGAGCCAATAAATCACAATGTGTAGTCTAATTCAATAAAGCACTTTTGTGAACGCATTTATATGCACTGAAATGGAATTGGAGAGCAGGTAATGAATTTTACTTTGCAAGATGAGCTTCCTTTACTGTAAACCGAGCATAATATAAAACAGGCACATTGAACTTTCAGACTCCACCAACAGCCCTCATTGTGTCTTGAATGTGAGGTAACAAGCAGAATCACATTAATGAAGACAAAGATTTTTTTTTAGATTTCGCAATTTTCAAATACCTTGCAGAACCAACAGAAGAAGAACCAACATGGAGAGCATCTTGCCTCAAAAGCACATCCACACACTACGTGGGCTGAGGTGGGTCGGGCCTGACTGGAGCAGGTGCACCGTTGAGCGCTCAGTCAATGTGGATTGGTGGCGAGAAATGTACCGACTTCCCCTGCGCTCTCTCTCTCTCTCTCTCTCTCTCTCTCTCTCTCTCTCTCTCTCTCTCTCTCTCTCTCTCTCTCTCTCTCTCTCTCTCTCTCTCTCTCTCTCTCTCTCTCTCTCTCTCTCTCTCTCTCTCTCTCTCTCTCTCTCTCTCTCTCTCTCTCTCTCTCTCTCTCTCTCTCTCTCTCTCTCTCTCTCTCTCTCTCTCCTTATCTATTCCTCTCTACTCCTCTTCCTCCCGCTGGCTCAACTCAGCTGTCCCCTGACAGCTATCATGTGATCTTGGTGCATTCTTTTCTTTTTATTGCTTTCTGTTCTAAAAATATTGTAAGAAAATATTTGATGCCACTTTCCTGCCGTCTTAAATTCCTAAAGTTGCTTGACTTCAACCCAAGTTTTTTCTGAATGTCACAAATGATCATGAGTTACATTTTATACTCTCTATGAACATACAATATAGGATTGGTGAATTACTTCTATCACCCACATTTAAAAAAAAAAGTAATTGTAAAGCACATTAATATTCAGCCTCTGTTGTACATGCTCAGACTATGCCACAGATTTGTTTTAACAGGATAAACTTAAATGTAAAATTTGCGTAGTTGTGTGAATACACTTCAAATCAACTTACGTATTTTGAATATACATATATGTGAACGTGCATGTGTTTATGTCACATCATTGGGAATTCAGCAATGATGCTTGATGACATGTTTTTAACTGAATCATCAAAATAGATATTCAGGATTTGGGAAAATAGTTCACATATGAACAAGTGTGTTTCGTGTCATCTCATTGAAGTTATGATGCTTTGAGACAGATGCCAAATCTAGACTTGAATAAGAACACATGTCCTGTTATACACTTGGTGCAGTTTGTGGATGGGGGCTTAAGTTGGCAAGCGAGGGTACACATACTGTAAATCATAACAGGAAGTAAAGGCAGCTGTGTCCGGTTTACCACTGGAACAAAAGGAGCTAGAACGCACATTTGTTGGAAGAAATCATTCCACGTTTTGGAGGCAAGAAGGGCCTTAGGCTGCTGCGTAAAAAGTGAAGGAAAATCAGCAGTGTTACTCTGGAAAACTACCATCAATAATTGATGTAGCATTTGTTCGTCATTACACAGAAAGAAAAATCATTACAAGTTTAATCCCACAACACCAAATATTAACACACGCTATAATTTACAGTAATATTACAAGGAAATTTGGAGTTTTGGGAAATAAAACTACTCCGGTGGGTCAATCGAAGCCAACCAATATGCTGTAGGTGGCGGTACAAAAAAGTTCCGAACGATTGTTGTTAATACAATAATGAGACAGATGCTATTTTATAATCATTTAATAAATTACACGAGTTTCTCTTATGAATTAATAAATTCTTCTGATTTGTTATAATACAGTTGGCCTATTATGAAGTATGGATAATGTTGTACAGTACTTATGCCTAAACTAAACATATCACCTGATATTCAAATGAGTTAATACGACTAAAGTATCAAATGATAAAACCCCCGAGTAAATCATCATTATCATCGGTATCATTTGTTAATTTCGGTTTATTTAAAATAACATCTGCCTATCTACTTCTGTCACAAAACAGAAAAGTGCTGTAAAACCATGATGATTATCATCAGAATTCACATCACAACTCAGACCTGCAAATATACAACTGTTATGTTTGTCCTCTGAACACAGCACTGGAGAACCCAATTGTGGTTGAGTTAGTTTGGATGGCTGTTTTTAACAGTTTAGTAAAAAATAATAAATAAATAAATAAATAAATAAATAAATAAATAAATAAATAAATAAATAAATAAATAAATAAATAAATAAAACTTAGCAATTAAATAGTTTCAAGCTGTAAAAATCAAAACAACAATAACACCATAACACAAAATTAAACTTGCAATGCTATGCCAATGGTTGCAAGGATAAGAAAAACCCATCACTAATGCTCTTGATTCCAAAAATGATATCTTTCTGTTGGCAGTTATGAATAGTACTAACCTGTTGGGAGCTGCACACCCCTCTCACTGCACTGACTCAATTATGACTGCATAAACAATTTGCCATGTAGATGTAGCTGATCTGATCATAATAAACTGGCAAGGTTTGCTACAGCTAGTCAGTGTAATTTTGCTTATCTGGTATGATGTAGAGAATTTAAATTGACACGCTAGAAAACAAAACTCGCTGCAGTTTTGCAATCACCCTTCAGTTTTAATTATCATAAAAATCTAATTCATCTGCCCCCCCCAAGATTGATACACTGCTAGACAGAAGCAATAATCCATTGATGAAACAAGCTAGTGTTAACTAGTTTGAGTGCATGTGTTCATCATAATTTAGTTATTAGCAGTGCGCATGATTTGGCAGCTGTACTGTAAGTGTTTTGGGGTCGCACAAAATCTCTTTTAAGGGCCAGCAAAATCCTAAAACCGACCCTGCTGGAATATTCCAATTTTATGACTGAGCACTATGAACTTTGAACAAATAAATACATGCTATAACCAGGATGATTATTAGCTCTAATAATAAAGACGGTACAATAAAATAATCAATAAACACACTTCTGAGTAGGTTTCAAGCTGGTATCAAGCCATTGCTTTTACTGGGGTTGGATCTCAGAAGAGATAATATGCTTTTATTCCATCCAATTTGTTTAGTGAGCATAATCCACTGATAACACAATGAAAGAGGATAGTTTAAACGCTTTTCATTGTTCCTGAGATAGAAACAATAAAGTTCTATTCTATTCATAACAATTAACACAATGCTGTGCATTCTTGTTTCTTTTTGTGGTTTTATTTGAATTGGTGGACTCAAACTGATTACAGATTATTTTATGGACTGCATATTATTAGTACTATTTTATACTCTATATGCGCCTGTGTTCTCACTATATGCATACAATGTACAACAAATTAGTGCTATTATTAGTATCATCGAACCCTTCATTGTCTACGTCACAATGACGTTACGAGGTTGACTGGAGGCAAAACAAACAGATGCTGGAGATAACTGAACTGAAGTCACGGTTAGACTTTTATGTAGAACAATGTTGTTTTGTTGTGTTTTTGCTTACCAAAACCACCTCCCAAAAAATTCAACTTGAAATTCTATTGTCTCTGCCAGTCAGACAAATTGCCGACGGCTGTAGTTGAATGCGATTAGGAGAAAGTATATCTACGGTCGTGGAGAGTATATTTAATCTCATATTCACACAAATGAGTTTTTTTCCCCTACAATCACACTGTTGAAACAAGCGCACTGGATGTTTTTGTCTTCAGTTAAGCCGCGCCTCTTACATGGTATCACATTGTTTACAAACTTTGAAAGGGCATCAGATTCTGAATATTTGAGGTTAAAATCCTTCAAATAATTCTATTAACTTATTACCATTTATTATAAAGATTTTTGTTAATTTAATGATGATTTTGATGACCTTGACTTGACGATTTTATTAATACAAGCGTGATTTTATACCCTCCCCCTTCTCATTAATGTAATGAATAGTGATTGTCCATAGGTGTGATTGTGTGTGTGTGTGTGAATGCTTGTTCATCTGTTTGTCTGGGTTTGCCCTACAATTGGCTCGCGACATGTTCAGGGTGTACGCCACCTACTGCCCAAAGACAGCACCCCAGCAATCTTTGTGAGGATAAGCGCCTCAGATAATGGATAGGTGCAATTTAGACACAACTATCACGATTACTATCACTCCTAACATTATAATGATAATTTGCAAATTTTCTCAGAATTGTTTGATTGCACTAAATATGCTAGTTGGTACTGAAGCTGCTTCTAAACTCTGTGTAAGTCTCTATGTCACCACAAGGGATCACTGTTGCCAAATTAATTTCTACTCCAACATCCACAAAAAATTGATTCAAAACCAAACCTCACAATCAGCTGGACCCTGAGCCTTATGTAAATGCACGTGCGTGTGTGCGTGTGGTGGTGGTGTGGGATTCCGTGTGCGTGTGTGAGAGGCAGTGTCACACTCACACTGTGTGATGAGGCACAAAGTTAAAGACCAATATTAATAAACGGTAGCCGTGGCAACGGGGTAGAAGAGTGCATGAGTCAGAGCTCAGTCAGAGAGGAAGGAAAGGCACCAAGGAACCAACATGGACACTCTCTGAAGAAAAAGGTCAATTAGACTATTAGATTTTAAAAAATGTGAGTGCTCAAGTCAAGGGCAAAGCTGACCCCCTTGAAAAAAAGGCGAAAGTTCATAAATGTGCACTAAGAGTTAATTTATAGCAGATGGGACACTGGTATCAAAGCTTTGGTGACCTTCCGAGACAGCGCACGGCTGAGTAAACAGTGAGGGATTGCTCACTCGCAAACATTAGTTTGTGACAAGCTGATACACATAGTGGAAGATCTGTAGTTTGTAGTGTTAACACCCCTTCTGGTAAAGTGTTATATGAAACATAATGTGAAATAGTGTGACTGGGAATACGGGAGGTTTTTTTTTTTCCATGGAATTGTGGGGAACTCAAGTCACATGACATTTGGCAATTTTAGGACTTGCGATTTGCTTGACTCAAGTTTAGGAATGATGATGGTTTGATCCAGGGGTGACTCTAGGATCAGAGGTTGAAGGGTAAGCTCTTTTCAATTTTCATTGTTTTGCACATTATAATGCAATTACAAGAAGGGGGCTAGAAACACCCGTGGTCTGATCGTGCTTGAGTAAATTTAGACCAAACAAAGTGAGATTCTGGTATTTTTTTTCTCATTCCATCAGAGGAAGATAAATGGGGGCCAGTGTGATATTAGGCTGGGGGAGATACATAATCGACTTGAAAGTGGGAATGCGGCCAACATTGATTGCGGCCGGTAGCCGATGATGGAGTCTTGAGTGTGACTGCGAGGACGAATGAGTGTAAGAGCTTTGATGCGGGTGGCAGGTCACGCATGTGTGGGATGATGACAGCACAGATAGGGACATTGACTAAGATTATTGCAAGGTTGGGAGCTGTCGGTAGAGATTGATGCAAGACTTTTACCCTGGACGCGCACTTAGCCCACTTTGCAGTATGGTTTGGAATGCAGTTGTTTGGTGGGAGCTGCTTTTACCAGCACTCAATGCAGACACCTACAATCAGCATTTTCAAGTATGTCTACTTACCTGTCATTGCCTTTTAATTTTATCATTATTCAAGTATTTGTGATCTTCCTATCTTAGAAATGAGATAATTATATAGATTAATCAAAACAAAAAAGCTTGCTTAGACCATCACACCATCTATGCTGTCTCCATGGCAACTTGGGGAACAGGGATCACTGCGTCATGCAGCAGAGAAGGGACAGGGAGAAACAGGAGGAGCACAGACACTCTCTAGGAAATTAGGAAATTCATTATGAGAGAAATTCACCAAACCATAAAGCGTCCATATGCCTCTGTGCTACCCCTGAAACTTAGTGTAGAGACCTGCAATGATGAATTACAGCTCTGTGTTAAATATAATTTACATGCAGATCCATTAGGTGCGGTGGTTCCCCTAATTCAGCTTTGCCACTGTGTACGCCCCATGTAGACTGAAACAGATGTGTGCGCATACTGCATCAGCATGCGTTCACACACTCCGACACAAATTCCTTATTGGGCCAAGCTCCAATCAGCAGGATTAATGCAGCCATATCCCATTTTACTGTAAAACACCGGTATGGAGGCCTTTGGGGAACAAATGAGTTTGCAATCCCTCAATCAATAACTGAATTAACTTTTGAGGCTATGGGAGGAATTGAAGAAATTCTCAAAATCTTGGAGTATTATTACGTGCCTATTGATGATCATTCCATGCTTTTCCTCTCCAAAACACACACACACACACACAAAAAAACTTTCAAGGGGAATAGCAAATTGATGGGCATGTGGATATCTTTCCTTTTGCTCACAAGGCAATTAGTGTAGAAATATGTGAAACAGAAAATTAAGTGTTGGATTTGAACTTCTCAAACAGCCTTGAAACCGCAGAAACAACCTAAAAGGCCTCAATGATAAAATGGTGGATCAAGTCCAGAGAAAACATTTTAGGATAGTTCAGTGGTCCACTGCATCATCAGATGACTGTCTTGTGAAACAAGATTAGCTCTAATCAGAGGCAGACTGTACTTTTAAAGGATACATCCAAAAGTATAGCGCTTTATTGGAAAACCTTTTTTCTTTAGCATATTTGAAAGAATTTGTTTTGTGTCGTTCATCCCACTTAAGGCAGCAGATTTGTTGAACCTTATATTTGCTTATATTTGGGTACATCTTATAGTCCAGAAATTACGGTAGATTTTGTTCTCTTACCAGTACCAGTACTTCAATTGCAGAAGAACTTTGAGGGGTGACAACCAAATTTAAAACAACAATTCAACTGGGTTGAAGAACCTGTACACTGTGCCACACAGTCCTCCCAAACTCTAAGGGTCCCTCATCTTGGGCTTGTTTCAAATGGCTAACCATTCTATTTCTAACAATGATCATCACAGAACTTTAAGGAGTAACAGCCTTGATTCGAACCAGATTCTACTGCGTTGAAAAAGCTGTCCACCATGTCACAAAGCTGCTTCATCTTTGCTGTCTATCACGGAGTTGTTACCCGTCCCAAGAGTCCCCAAACATTTCACTTTTGACATCAGTTGTGAAACTTTAAGGAGTAACGACACAGATTTTGACCAGAGTCTATTGGGTTGGAAAAAACATTTACTCTCCCACACGGGTGAGGATGAAGTCTGGGTTGTAATGATGGGGTTTCTGAGATGTCCACATTTGGCCTATATCTGAATCTGAAATATCTGAAAAATATACTTGCCACCACTACCAAAGTAACAAGTTAATTGTAAGGTCTTTCAGTCATTGCAATGGGTGGTGATGATCATGTTTGGCCCAAAGCCCAATAGTGTGCACAGTGTGACTTCTGGCTGTGAGGTAACACTCTTGTTCTAATGCTATGGTGCTCGGGACACTTACCGCGCCAGGGTGACTTGTCGCACTCCTTTGAATTCCAAAGGGCTGAGGGAATCTAGTGGCTTGAGGTATCAGCCGAGAACATGGTGGACAGAGGTGTCTGGAAGCTTGATAAATTCTGGAGTGGGTGTAAGTTAAAGTGAGCAGATCAATTCTACGCAAGATAGAGTAATCTTCCGTTATCAAGTTATCAAAGTGTTCGTCTTGACGTAGAATGAAAGCAGCTTTGCTATTGTGTGAGTTAAAACCAGATGCGGAATGCGTATTTGTGTTGGATTTTGCATTCTGGGGCTTTACGGTGTTTCTGATAACATGCACATAGCATTAGCGCTGTGGAATACTTGCAGGCTGAAATGCTGCCAATTTTATGCAGGAAAAAGATGAAAGAATGAAATGAAATGCAATCATCTCCTATACACGCCTTGCTCAGTCTGTTTCTTCTGAAATGATTGCTGGATTCAAGTTACAAAAAGCCAAACCGAATCTTGTATACCGTCATGCACAGCGACGGTCCCAAATGATTGGAAATGTAAAGGAAACCATTAGGCACTGGATTGTTTGTATACATATGGTACAATATACTTCAACTGAGTCCAGAAATAGGCAAAACCTGAAATGAGCTTAGCTCCCAAACAATGCTTTGTCTAGGGAGTTCGTCCGACTTCCTTTCATGACTAGAAAAGAGCGGTGTGGTACGCAGGAAGTTTTGGACTGGAGGGACCCAAAGAAAACACCCAAATAAGGAGGTCAGTAAACAGGAAAGGCACCTGGCTTAGGAGTGTGTCTTCAGGGACCTGGGACACACACCAAAAGCTCCCGCTGTGTTGTTTCCTAAGTTTTCATAAGGTTTTCTCATTTGGTTTTCTTGCGTGCATGTGTGTGTGTTTGGGTGTGTGTCTGAGTGAATCTGACATTGTCTCCGCTTGTTTGTACAATGATATATCGAAAACTGGTATCATTGACTGTACCGAGGAATTCACTACAATAGAATGAGGAAATGTGTATGTGTATAGGAATGCTTTGTGTCCATTGACCTTCACCGTGGTTCCACTTATTGCACTTCACACACATACATACACACACATACATGCACGCACACACACACATGCACGCACACACACACGCACACTCTCCTGGGCTTGAAAAGATACAACATGGCTTCAATCCCAACGCTTGATTAGTCCAAGAAATTCAATCATTTCTCAACTTGCAAAGAATAAATATTTTTTGGGTGAAATGGTGTGAGGGGGGAAAAAAAAGTGATGCAGAAATCCCCAGAAGCAACTGCTGTCTGCCAGATCATTTTCATCAGCTAGAAGCAGTTTCTTATGAGTTATGCCAATATATATTTATACATACAGTATATATACTAGAGGTATGCACGAATGTGGGTGGTAATTCGTTCGCTCGTTCGAGTGGGCAATTATCGGATCGGATGATGTATGTGAGGTCACCGGAACTGGCATTTTGACAACAAGGTATCTGTTATTGCGAGTCCACTGCGAGCCCGTACACATAAAATTATACTTGATGTTGTTTTGAATTATTTCGGAAACCCAATAAGTAAGTGTTATCTTCCTCTTTATTTGAAATATGAGTAAATGCTGCAATCCTCTCAACTCTTTGGCACACTGTTTTGCATCAACAACATTTTTACATTGCTTAATCGACACAGAAGATTTATACAGCCAAATTTTAAAGCCATCCGTTCAACTTTCCCCTAGTGGAACTTCCGTTCCTAAGTGAACACAGGCCTCTTAAAAACCAAAGTTAAAGTCCTCCTTGAACAGCTTCGCACTTAGACGAAAAGTTGCAACTTGTGAGTGTTTGGTTGAATAGACAAATAAATTCTAACACGGATTCCCAATTGGTGAAGATGCAAGGGACACTTTGTTTGGTTTTGGACTGCAAGTGTTATGCGCACATTCAGGAGAATGAGAGGAGGATTAGTGCCTAACTTGACCTTCTGGCCTTTCAAAACAACCCAGTGAAGAAAAAAGGGTAGTCACCTCTAGCTTGTAGAAGCAAATTCCTCTTTGCCTCTGACACTTATAAACCGTTCACCTCATGACAAGGGGAGCAGCACATGTCAAAGGCGACCAGTCAGCTTGGGCTATTAGAACACACCGGTCAGAGGGAGGTTAAGCCAAAAGCCGGAAAACAGTGAAATTGAGTCCGAAGTCCTTGTCAGGCAGGACGTTAAATCCATGAGCTGCTTTGACGACTCAGATATGGTTCCAAGTTTAAAACATTGGGGGGGGGGGGGGGGGGGGGGATTCTTAGCAGTGCTGCCACTTCAGAAATTTTCTTTGTTGATGAACTGCTAAACATGAGACAGTAAAGCTTACCCTACTAGTAATCGGGTGCAATTTCAGCATTTGTCCTCTCTTCTGATCAAAGCATTAAGTGGCCTATGTCGCTAAAACAGTGGTTCCTCCATTTTTACATCAAGTACCTCAAAAAAGTAACTTGATTTTAAAAGTAAATCTGTTACTGGCCTTGATCGGCTTATCAGATATATTTTCAGCAGTCCGATGATTCTGCTTAACATGAAAACGACAGTTTTTGCCAGTATTTAAGTGTGTGTTTGAGGATAAGGGTTTTATTAAAAAATAAAACATAATTGTTTTTACGGGATTTCACAAACCATAAATGGCCTACTATTTTTAATAGTGTTTCTCAATTTCGCTAACCATAAATAAATTTACGAGATATCGTCACAGAGTTCGTTTACACGGAGTCAATAACCATTTTAAAATCCGAATATTGGCAGTATTCAGGTTTTTAAAGTCTATATAAACGTATTCCACCGTATATTGCTATAGCACACTTACATCATCAACATTATACCACCTAAAAAAATACATAATATGCGAAGAAAATGATAATGATATAGCATTGATTAGAATAGGACAAACGTTGCTATGGATGTTATAATATTCTCAGTCAAACTTATCAAAAGTAAGCCCAATTTTATAAGGTGACCGTGTAAGGTCACACTAATTCAAATTAACAGCAATCCTCCTTGATTTTACAAGAAAAAAAACACACGGATCTGGCAGATATTTTATGCACTTAAAAAAAGCCACAATTGTATATAGAGCACATTCATGTGCTAAATCATGTCACTTCAATTTGTAGATAAAAAGGATTTATGGCAAATTCCGCTCATATAACATCTTCTGGGCTCGAATTTCAAGATGTTCCTGAGGAGAAAGCGGAGGAACAAAGCTTGAGCCTCTTCCAAAGTCATGCTATGTCATCCAGTCTGGCTGTTAGCAACACTTTCTTCAGATTATTGATATTTTTGGACATTATTTTATTATACTTGAGACACTGTATATCCTTCAGTGCACCCTAATCTAATATTTAAAAACAATTTAAGCGGCCCGCATCTGTCAAGCGTTGACAGGCCAAACATACTATGATTGCATGTAATGCCAAAAAGAAACAAAGAAAGGAATGGCTTGTTTCAGGATATGTTGAAATGATGCTGGACCGGCATATAAATGTGTTTATAATTATACATGACAGATTTGTTGGCTGCATATAGAAAAGTTGCAGAGGTTATCCATATGCATTTCTGAATCTAAGTCATGGTAAAGCCATTACTATTCGCATTCAAAAAGTCTCACGTCTCAAGCATTATTTTGTTTTTCTTTTTTTTATTGCTAACATTTAATGCCGGTTCTCTTGTGTGGATCATTGTGGGGTCTTTCCATGGGAAATTTAGTTTGTAACAAGAATTTATAGGAAATTAACGGACGTCTATGGTAACTTCTATAGAAGTATTAAGGTAGAGAAACTGTTGAAGTGTAAAAAAATCTCAAAAAATATATTTTTAATGAAGTACTCAGTGCTTGGTGCTCAGGTATGGAGTGTAATAATATGACACATTGGAGAAGACCATGAAGAATAACAAAGGGGTGTGAACTAACTTTATTTATTCAGAGCACATTTATTTTTTATTTCAATTTTCAAATGTTATATTTTATTTTACTTTATTTATATTTTAT
Organism: Syngnathus typhle; assembly: GCF_033458585.1. Classification (NCBI taxonomy): domain Eukaryota; kingdom Metazoa; phylum Chordata; class Actinopteri; order Syngnathiformes; family Syngnathidae; genus Syngnathus; species Syngnathus typhle. The sequence goes on along the minus strand of NC_083738.1, from coordinate 9,487,434 downwards.
TCATTATCATAGATTTGCAAGAGAGTTTAACTTTACAAGCCTATCCAGCCATTCATTATCATCCTCACAGGCAAGCAGAACAACCAATATTCATGAATTCATCAGTGTTCCTTGGATGCAGGCTGGGGTACCTGCGGTTACTCTTTTGGGTTGCAGTGAGAGATCACTGCGAAATAAAAGGGAAAAGCACCACAAAGTGATAAAACAGCAAGGATTGGCGACATGCTGAGCTGCTGCACACCAGCATGGGAAATATTTGAGTTGTACACCTTTGCGCTACCTGCTCACGTTGAGAAATTATTAGCTTGAATATGACGGAAAGACACGTTCAAGCAAAGGACCTCTGAAATTACACTAAAGTAGTGGTATCAGTACTTGCTATCAGTAACAACTCAAATGTTGAGACTCATACTGCTATCGGTCTGGAACAAGGTGGCATCGGACTTCTAAAGATTTCTAAGTTGGGTCAATGTATCACTGTAATTGCCAATAGGGGCCACAAGATGACGGAAAAGCACATTTTTCTATTAGACAAAGCTAACCAAATGAAGCTCCTTCATTCAATTAATATATATCATGTTTACCAAAACAACATAGGTGCTAGTGCCTGCAAATAACAGCATAACAACCGACTGGCCTTTTCCCCAACACTCAACAAAACAGTCTTTGAATATATTAGGTCTGCAGGTGCGCAATATGAGCAAAGGGAGAATTGAAAAAGACAAACAATGGCCGCATTCTTGGCTGCCTTAATGGATGTGGATGCGCCGCTCAAGTTCTCGGCCGTTTCCTCGACGCACGCTGCGCAGCCTTCAAGGCCTCGAGCCACCCGCATTATTTCCAGGTGGCACATCCGACATCAACACTTCACCCACAGAGAATCCGACAGCAGCAGGTGTGAGGTGTGTGCGGTGACGGACTTTCCAAGGATGTAAAGTCAGTAGAAGACGCACAAATTTCCTTCCCCCTTACGGTTGCAAACAAAAGCATTGGAATGCAGGAAGATGACTGTCCACGTTTTAGATGAAGCAGATATACTCGTCTGAATGGAATCTGAGCAGCAGTCAGAGAGAGAAGCTGAACAATGGTGTGCTCCACCAAGCTTTTTACAGAAGGGCTTCCATGATAAATCAATATAATTGCAAGCCACAGGATGAAAAAAAACTCTAAAGAATTTGAAGCATTAAAGCGGACGATATCAAAGTCATCAGCTCGCAACGGTTTTCCCATTAGACAATGAAGTTAAGCAAAACCGCAATTAAATTGGGACTCTGGGAAGGACACATTTGTGCTCCAGAGAACATAGGGCTGTTATGACAAAAGGGAACATATTAGAGTCACACGCTGGACAGACAGGAAACGCTAAGCACATTCAAAATATTGTCATGGTGATTGAGTGAAGATGGGTTGGAGTTCTGAAATTGGCACATAATTGCCTTGTCTGAGCCTCAGCGGCTCATGAAAGAAAAAAAGCAGAAGACATTTGAATGAACCAGCAAAACAGCAGGTGGTGGTCCAGCTTCATCATTATGAATATACACCTTAATCTCGATTTTACTCTCTACAATCCTACGCGACTTTCTGTCCAACGCGGTTTGGTCATGGTCCCCAATTCTTTTTGTCAGAAATATATTTTCAAGTAGTATTTAAAAAGGGGTATAAGGACCGTACGAAGCTAAATAACTAGCGCGTAAACCTTCGCGCTAGTGATTTGATACATTTCTGTGACCATTTTAAAGGCGGTAGTTAGATAATAAGAAAATGTTTGATCTTTATGACTGGTTTATTACAGTGTTACAAATAACAAAGGAGCCCTTCCCTTCGGCTGGCTAAAAACATGAATTTCCACAAAAAAACAAGACTTTCTATACAACGCGCTTTCGGGGTTAACACGATTCTCAAATTCTGAAACCGCAAACGTCGACCTGGTGTCTGGCTGCTGAGGCTACTGCCGCGGCCTTAGCTGGCTTGTCAAAGTGACCTAATAGGGCCAATTGATGGATGACTCCATTACTGTATAGCTCCGCATGCTGCGTCACCCTCGAGTCTGCACGTGACCGCGCCAAATTTAGCCAGGAAGCAGTGCTGTGAGGAAATGCGAACTTGTAAACGCAAATTCACAAACAAATGTGGGATATCTCATGCAAAAGGACTTCCTGATGATGATAAGTGCTTGATTCCAGTTAGCGAAACTGAGATAATTTGACAACGAGAGTGACAAGTACACTTCCTGTAGGAGGCCTTGTTGTCACGCACCATGTTGGGGTGGGTTAACTCTTCTGCTCATGGCATACAGTGGATTTTTTTAAACGGACATATGAGCAGGTCATTCTCTCATGTTGAAAATGAGAAAAGGTCATAGCTCATGCTTAACTGTAATTGTAAAATAATAAATGACCTTAAAATAATGGGCAGTCATATTTTAACCCCTCCCCCCCCCTCAAATGTCCTAAACATTTGACAGGTCTGCTAAAATTGTTGACATCTTACATTCACCGGTTTATTCAACTACCCCTTAATGAAATTATTCATAAATATAATATAACCATTATTGAATTCATTTTTTCCTGACAAAAGTGAATATTTCGAGAAAGTGACAATATTTAAGTTCATTTCATTCGCTGCTCTTATTAATTTAGAATTATTTAGCGTTTTTTTTTTTTTTTGCTATATCGTTTTTTAATTACTTCTTCTGCTTGTTTCCATTGGGCTGGGTGCACTCTGTTTTGGTGCACTCTAAATAACCGATTGGCACATTTCAACAACGCTCCAAATGGTAGAAGTGAAGCAGTGCGTATTTCCGAATGCCCCATAGAGCTCATCTTCCCCAAAATTTGTTTGGAAATACACTCCGAGTGGGCTGCTTCACTATTCAAATGTGGCGTTAACTTAATCAGAAAGACCCCAAAATTGTAAGGAAGTAAACCACTGTGTTAAAAAATGAATGTGAGCAGAACGCGGTCTACATGCTGGCAGCGCACGAGGACGAAATAGCACCTAATAACTTTGTTAACGCAACAGTAATCATGGCAACTAACTTTGATTTGCACAACAACAAGGATATATTCGGCTCATTAATCCAGCAGGATTGTACCTTTGGCTACAATGCAATTCAGGATTCTAAGTTAAGGTGCTAGTGTATGTCAGTTGTCACTTGTTGAAAGATCTTGAAGCCCCCTATTGGCCTCGGGTCTCCTTGAACCATAATATCAAAGTGTGCGTGCACTCGTGTATTTTTTTTGTGCTTGCATATGCAAAATAATCCTCTCTGACGGATCAAGACACCTCCACTTTAGACAATGAAAATGTGTCAAATCCTTCACAAACAAAAACATGCCAGTGAGCAAAAAACACGCTCATGTCAAATCTATCAACTTTTTACACTTACTTCTGATTAAAGGGGGAGGGGTATTTCTTCAATTTACTCTTCAGACAAAGAAAACAGCACATTAGTTGAACTTCCTGAACAGATTGGCAGTGAAGTGAAAAATGAAGCGTGAACCAACAAATGTGGGTCAGGAGACTCATGCATCACACCTTGCTACACTGCTCGCATGCCTATAACAACACTTTTAATCCATTCCTTTACGCTAATTTAACAACATAAACGTGTAAATTAAGATGAGATCATCGTGGAAGACATGCACTTCACATTTGCTGATAGAGGCTTTTGTACAAACTTTGTTAAAGCAACATTAAGTAATAATTGTTGGCTAAAGGGCTCACCATTGAACTGGTATACTGAAACTATATAGTGAGCATGCTCGATCTTTTTGGCTCCAGCTAAGCCACGTCCCTTGAATGCCTTAAATTTTACCCCAGTTCACTACTCTTCATAACTTTTCTAATACATGTTTAAGTGGATTTTGTCGTATTTGATAAGACAATCTAGCATCACATTGATTTTAAAGTTATTATTTAAGAGAGAAGTCACTAACCTCATTCACACACAAATGGGTCTGTGGGGGTGCAAGGAAAAGGAAATGCACATTTGCTACAATCCTCTTAAGTTTCACAAGCATGGAATGTGTCGCATTTACGCTCTGTTACACTCTGTTACATACTTCAGTCACAGACTAAAATATGTGAGAAACCTAACCTTGTTGCCAGGCACCTGTTTTCTGCTCTGCATCTAACCTGTGGTGGCCAGTCGTGCCCTATATAACCACGATACATGAAATCTCAAAGGATTGAGGCCCCTCTTGAGACAAATCCACAGAGAGGGGCTTATTCCGATCCTGCGTGGGGACTGGCGACACAGATGGGGGTCCACCCAGACCTGTGATGGCTTCCATATGTCACCGGGCCCTTGAGAGCTTGTGCACTTTTTTCAAACTGTTTTTCTTTCAATCTCTCATCTCGCGCTCTGTTTAGCTCTTTAAACAGCTTCGAGCTGGATGGGGAGGGGACCGGAGGAGTTGAATGCTGGCGAGGTTGGCGTGGGTCAAATGTGAAGGCGATTAATCGTAGCAAAAAAATTCAGCCTCAGCCGGATGCTCACACCTTTTCTCTGAATGATTGTTAGGAGGTTAAAGACGAGCCGTGTTTTACAGGCAGAAAGATGACAGGAGATAATTTGTATACTTTGTAAGCGGAGAGAAGAAACCAGCAACAAACCTAGTGCCTTTTCGTGGCGTTATTAGAGACTTGGAAACCTGGATCTGTTTTCCAGGCTGCAATTGGATGGTGCTCATGTATTTACATCTTCAGAAACAGCCAAAACACTGCTGTTGTGTAAAAACAATGGCCAAACAGAAACTGTGGGCCCCTATGACACGACTCGGTGTTCAACTAGCTAGTCGGAAGCAGGGAAAGCTCACTTTGAAATGACACGTTTGCCCTTGTCTTGAGTGACACTCGAGAGCGCTAATATTCCCCGCCTGATTATAATCCCTGCGGTGGAGCTCATTAGCCAGGCATCCCCGTTGAACCCTGGCTGAGTCGGTCGGGTCTGGGAGCTGAGCTGTCACTCAACACCTTTTTCTTCAAACGAGAGGGCATCAGGGAGAAATAATCCTGCTCGCTCTCCTTTTCTGGAGTTTACGAGGCGCCATTTTTTCAGGTTTGTGCAGAGATATATGCATGGAAACACATCCACGGCGTGTCTAATTGTTGTTTGTATTATGTTTAGTTTGGAAATAAACATTGACTGAAAGAAGCACTGAACAGCTTGATTATAACGTTGAGTTTATTTTCATGAATTGGACACATTTGCCAAACTGCTGCTCATGTAGCGTGAGTAGAGTTGAGTTCGCTATCACCAAGCACTTGAATTTGGAGACCACCATTTGGAAGTCAAGGTGCTTCTGATGAGGTAGGGAGGGCATACAGCCCTACCTGATTAGCCCAGAGTTTTATTTCGTTTAGTCTTCTTCCACTAAAACGACTACTTCTTAGCTTCTTCCTCCTACTACTACTCAGTTGTGGGCATTCCGGACCAAGGACAAGGGACGAGAAAGTGTAAAAACTGAGGACGGACGACAGAAGTGTTTTTTCGCCCGTCCATGTAATTCTCCTTACTTGGGTCAAGTGCTGACTAACCTCTCAGTGACAGATGTCCATTTGACTGACGACTGACGGAAACATGCTCCTTTGTCTCGAGCGTGTAGTGAGCAAAAACACAGGAGTGAGAGTGACTTCACCAACTGCGGGTTGCTGATGGCTGTATGACTGTTTTTCTTAAATAACTTTATCTGGCTGTGAACACAGCAGAAGAGAAGAAAAATTAGAAGACGACGAAGAAAAAAGGAGAGGGAGCCAGCTTCTTAACCAGCACACCGGAAGCATAGAATGAATGGACCAGAGCGAGGACACTGATGCCAGCATGTCGCTTAGTGAGTGTGACTCTGCAGCTGGAGGGGACTGATGCTAAGGACCAGAAAAATGCAGAGACACCGCACTCCACCATTTCAAACAAGGTTTTACATTTGTTGGCCTGTCTTTTTTTTTTTTTTGTGCAGAATGATCGATTAACAGAGTGACGGAAGCGATGACGATCATGGAAGGCTGTTTTAAAATAACGGTATATTATGAATAAAGACAGATTAACAATGATGGAAGGGTGCCCAGGTCAAGGACAAAGAATGAATTACAGACAAAAACAGACCAGTAAGAACACTTGCCAATGGGTCCTCACAGAAACTCCAACATTGCATCCAAAACATTTCATTCAAAGTACAATGAGGTCTACAAAAAAAGCCATTTGAAAAAATATTAGATGTATTTGGCAAGGTACAGCAACAGGAAAAAGGCAGAACAGATACCCCTCAATAACCACGGGCTGTGTTTTTGTCTCCCCATCGGTCCCCTTCGCCAAGCTCAAGCCTCAACATTTAAAGTGCTATGATTTTCAGAAGCCTCATGGTTACGGAGCAGCGTGCACAAAAAAAGCCTATAAAATGACACTGGCTGCTTGTAAGCACAGAGCTGCCAAGGTGATTTACGGCATGCCGGCCTTTCCTGAGGGTGACAGCAGAGACAGCGAGGAAGAGTGATTCGCCCCCTTTGTGGGGTCCTCTCATAAAAAAGGTTGAGTGATGAGACCCCACTGATCTTATAACATTCCTTTGTTGTTTGCCTAACAAAGACAAATAGAAAACGATCCGGCGCTTGTGCTAACTCGGCAGTGTGACCAAAACACTCACCCTGCTCTTCGTCCCGTCTGTCTTTAGTAACTTTTTCATGGGAAAAGTTAAAAAGCAAACAAATAAAAGTCAATTACATTTTGTTTTGTAATTTAAAACAATATTCAGTCATTTGACCTTAAAATAACAGCTTCTGCTTGGAATAATAATAGCATCTAGGTTGTTGTCGTGGTGGACCCGCCCCCCCTCCCACCCCACACACACACACAGACATATTGACCCGAACTTGAGACGCAAACGCAAAGAACTGTGAGGCGTATGTCCAATTGGCCGTGCTGCCCCAAAACATGACATACAGTAGTCCCACACTATTCACGGAGGATGAGGACCTTCGCTCCCTCCCGTAACACAAAGCTTGTCCCTCTGTCAAGATCACGTCAATTCTTGAGGCATGCACCAAGCAGCCAGCCGAGGTTTTCATCACCGTCTTTAACCTCTCGCTACTTAAATCACCATTGTCCCGGCACATAAAGAACACAGTGAGCTGCCTGAACGGCTAGCTCAATGCTTTTTGTGGATTTCAGCACTGCAGTTAACACATCTGTAATCCATAAACCAGTTACAAAGGTGAGCAACCTGGGCATCGGCACATCACAGTGCACCAGGATACTGGATTTCCTCTCCAAGAGACCCATGACGATTTCATGATAGGAAAGAACATCCCCTCCATTCTCATTGTGAACATGAGGACACCTCAGATGCGTCCTCAGTTTCCTTCTTACTCCCGCTTTACACATGACTGGTTTCTCTTTCACCCCATCAAACCCACCGTCAGATATTCTGGTGACACGACCCTTGTAGAACTAATAAGGGACAACAACGAGTCAACCTAGAAGCAGGAAATCCGGAATCTCAAGCGATGGTGTAAATTAACGATCTTGACCTGAATCCAACCAAGAACAAGTAGATGACCATGGACTTCAGGAGTGCTGAGAACACTACCCTAGAGTTCAAGTTCCAGCTCGTTCCTCGGAGTCCACATCATGGTAGACCTCACCTGGTCCACGGGTGGGGATCATACTTCCTCAGAAAATCCTAGCCTCTCCAACACCAGCTTTTATTTCTCTCCAGATCCATTATGCAAAACTTCCAGAGTGGAGAACACGCATGTTCAAGTTGATGAACAAGATCTCTAGATTGTCTGGTCAAAAAAAATATATCCAATACCAGAATGGAAATAATTTCACTCTTGCCATACAAATAATATCGACGTTCTCCCAATTGTCCATTGATGACAAATCTCATCCAACAACAGGTAAGTGAATTCAAACCCATCATAAACAAATCAGAGTATACGCAGCGTTCAAGTGCGTGCCGCCAGGGAAACAGATGGTAGCCACTAACACCGACACCCACCCTGAACACCAAGATCCCGGACCGGGCCTCGGCCAAGCACTGGTAGCTCGCAGCACCTCTCAAATCCCCAACAACTGATCCTCTTCACAGCCATCAGCAGATTAGGGGACACACATGAGTGAAACTGGCTGGACAGCTGAGCCTCATTATCCGTCCTCTTTGACTACCAGTCCATTTACACTCAGTGGATGTTTTGGGTTCGGGACAATGGGACAGATGACGGGGGAGACGGCCCCCATGAGAGCCCTAAAACTAAGGGAGGCCCACTTATTCACTGTCTGGATTCAAACAATTAGACAATTGACCGGTTAAGAGGGATCAATTAGCTGTTGGATTAAAGCCAATCGGAAATGCCGATTGGCTTCAGATTAGGTAAAGATTACAAAAGAATGAACATAATGTTCTCAAACAGATTGCATCCTTACATTTGGAAGCAAATTAACGGTGTGCAAAAATAACATTAAGGATATGGGTTAGGTTGTGTGAGTTTTTTCTTTTCTTTTAACATTATTGCAAGTATTGGAACATTTTGCAAGTATTTTTAACACCGCTCGATGTTGGTCAGAAAACTGCAAAACACTGATCTACTTTGGCAGGGCAAAATGTGCAAAGTAGTTTGTCCCATCTAAAGTTACCCTTCTCTCCCGATAGCAAACCCTAAAAGAGAAAAATTGTGCCCAGGAGCCATTCCTTCAAGCAAAATCTAATTAAAAGGAAAAAAAAAAGGTCATGTAAGGGCCAACAGTGCGAACTGAGGGCCATATCGATAAAAAATAGATAAACAATCCACCTGGCCCATGCTCTCATAGGAACCAGAGGCGACCGCCAGGTTTTTTCCATCTAAAACAGGTAAGAATTAATTATGGCCCGTCAAGTGTTAAGCTCAATTGGAGTAATTTATACTACAGAACAATGGAGTGATTCATTCACCCTTTTCCAGCCACAGATAAAATTCTGTGGGATCTGGACTTCATCAGAGGACTAAAAGACAATTGAGTGTGAAAAAGTACTTTTTCACCCCTAAAGAATAGTTCTGAACAATCACATAAAGGTTTACAATATTATAAAACTTTCAAAGGTCAATATATGCTAGTTAGTAATGTAAGATAAGACCCAGAAACAGTCCATGTGCTAACATGATCTTGAGGTCTGATAACACCAAAATCTCCTTTCCTCAGCCAAGAGCAGTTACAGATTGTTGAACAGTCAAAAATAAAACAATTTCAAATAGGTCTCAAAATATTGAAATAAGATTAAGTTAAAAATCGACACTACAGCTGCTTCTTCATTTAGAATAACTATTGCAAAAAATGTACAAAAAAACAAAGAAAAATAATAATGCACGGGCTGAACTGAGGTGTTGTGACTTGTGAGGCACACAGATATCAATTTCCCCTCTCAAAAGAATGCTACTTAAAATGGTTTTCTATTGGTATCATGACATGTACTGATGTTTCATGTTTTCACAAACTTGTGGTGTAGTCCTCGTCGAAGAAATGGAAAAAGACGTTTTAGTGGGTGTGGGGGTCATTGTTGGGAAATGATGGGAAGTTACCGTCACCCTGGAGAGGGAAAGGTTTACTCAAAAGCATGAGGTGCAAATTCCAAAACACAATTTTATTTTTATTATTATGTATTTTTGTATTATTATCTACATATATTTTATCGTTGTTATTTGATGGGAGGGAGTCAAATTCGAAATCCTCCATAACCTCTCATGTAACATTTATTAGCATAGCGCCATGTAATGTCTCTTCTATTAACCTCCCGCCGAGATGATTGATCCAGACACTTGTTTTTATTTTATTTTGTGTGTGTGTGTGTGTGTCTGTGTGGGGGGTGTTCAAGTAAACTGTAAAAAAAGACAGAAGCGTAATCGTATTGTAATTTTGGAGGAGAGATGATAAAAGTATCACTCATCTTAGTGGGGCTAATAACGGAGTCAGAGTATTTGTCCCCCAAATTTTCATCAAGTTTTGCCTCATACAACCTTACGGGTGTTGTACTGAAGCTGAGAGTGTATGAGACATGTGGGGTGGGTTATGTTATGGAGTGGGCTGGTGTCCTCTATGAGGCCCCATCTAGTTCAACAAGCACTTAAATGAGGCATGTCATGACACTTTTGTGACAGCACCAGACAGACGGTCTCTGCTGCTTCCCGTGCATGGATTTTAATATTTCCCATCTTTCACATCATCAGCACTTTTCATCCGACTGGCAGGAAGTCACGTGACACAGTTTAAAGCATCTGAAAATTGAATAGAGTTTTGGACCTGAGGAAACAACCTCTACCCCAACAATCCTCCAACAAAACCTCATGAGGAATATTAATCAATTTTCCTCACTCAAACTTGAATGCAGTTGTGAGGGGAAACAATCACTTTGATAATCAAACTAGTCAAACAGAAAAGCCTCTGTTAAGACCCATTCTGAAAAGCGCTTTATTATATTTAACTCTGTTAATCCTCTGTTCTACCGGAAATCCTGTTTAGTGAAAATGGCCCATTATGCTTTCTGGAGGTTTGGTTGATTAATATTCTACATTTGATTGTATAACCAGCTAATGCTACTAGTCCTTTTTTGGGTCAGTTAATCCAAATTTGCCTGAATTATCCTTTTAAAGAAATAACCAATGAGGTTGATAATCCCAAAAATAAACAGGTAGTGATAAAAGGAATGATGCTCCAACCAGAAGGGCATTTGGAGAGCATATTGTTCTGTTGAGGCCAGTAAAATAAGAAATAGAAAGAAAGAAAACGACTTCAAAATGTACTTTTCCCTGGCTGCGCGCCCATCCGGGTCTGCCAAAACAAGCATTTCGTTTTTTTCCCTGGAGTTAGACAGCCTAGTTGGTAAAACGAGCATGAAAATCCATCAGCTCTTTTTCATAAACTTGCATGTCAACCAACCAGACATCAGACCGTCCCTTCAAATTAATTGTGCTACTACAAATCTTTCTGGATGTTTGACTGGTCTTTAATGGGTTAGTCTGATAAGATATGCACCAAATCATTAAAGAAAAAAAATAGGAATTTTGAATATCCATGGTATCTATTGTTACTCCCTGAGATTTTTGTCCTTGTATTAAACGCTAGCTAAACATTTTTCAACCATTTTCACTTTTGGGGGTTCCACTGGTAACAAAATCACAGGTCAAAAAAAGTGACCTCCAAATTTGGCCGAGGTAAACAGGAGCCCAACATACTCATCAGCAGTCTGCATAAATCCTGCATATGTGCGTTAACATGAGTAATTCATATTCATGGCTGCCACTTTCACTTCTCACTTGAAGCTTGAAACTTCTCAGACTGGCTCGGTGCAGTGCAAATATCAAAAAAGCCCTGAGTGGCATTTTCCTTTCCTCTGGACCTTGACTGGAGTCCCTGCAGCGTGTAATGTTTCTGCACGTTAAGTGTCATGCCACCCGCGAGCACCGTCTCTCCACAAAACCATCAGCAGACCACCAAAGGTGACCTTGGCAACTAAAATATCACTCATGGATCACAAAGAACGATGAGTTAAATACAGTAGTGGGTGGTCGGAGACATCAAGGCCTTCTTTGCTGGCCTTCACACTATCAGAAGTATTAACCTTAATTAACAAACTTAAGTTCTTGGTTCAATCAAATAGTCTTACCTCCAGCTACTCATTTCATAGGGTTTCTCTTGGCTCCAATGCTTCCAGTAAATGTGCTTATTAGACTTTTTGTCCAGTCACATTTTAACCTCTGTTGCAATGTCAATCTTATTTACCCAGAGCTTTTAGGATCAATAGAGTTGGCTGATATAAATGGACTGTTTCAGTTGGTAGCATCGAGACTTGTTTTAGCCAACTTTTGCTGGCAAAACACATCTGCACACATGAATAATTTAATAACCAACATCTCTGGGGAGTATTTAAATGACGTATATTTAAGTCATGTTTATATATAACTTCTCCAAGTGAGTGCTGTTAAATTGTTTCTTCTCCAATGTGATGGTGGCTTAAGTCAGGTACTAAGGCCCAAACACAGCATCATTCTAGAAGAAACAAGCCAGCAATCAGCGTTGGTGACCTCTGGCCATCATCAATTTTGTGCAAGCGCTAGCTCCTAAATGTTGCAATCTATGTTCCATTGTACAACACATCCAGGCCACAAGGGACAAAACTTGTGTGCACGTTGCAGCCAAGACTAAAAGATAAATAGATCAGGCGTTGCATTGCAAAGAATTGCTTCCAAACGTATCCTTCACAGGCATCATAAAGCACTCTCCTGGAAAAAATGAAACTTGTCAGGAAGACACATGCACTGTAAGATGACAAATGACTCATTAAAGTGTCAGCACATCTGTTGAGAGTCAAGCACTCAACTACAATGAAATATGTTGTCTGCTAATGGATTGAACTGGAAAACGCCGCCCTATAAACTCAAAATATAGCTTTTTATTACTATGGGAAATATACAGGATTATAGAAATATTTATTATATGCAATATTTACCCCTATCTTTTATATTAAATGCTTAAAAACTGCATCCTTTGTGAAATGTCTTGATAAAAAAGAAGGTACATGTGATTATTTGTTTTTGGCATACAGAAATAACATTTACATTTATTTTCTAGTTTTGCTGTTTGAGGTACAATGGAATTGTTCATTGTCGCTTCCTGGCTGACTGCGAGAGAAGCCCTTGTGACAAACAAATCAGATAATAAAAATACAGTGCATCATAGAGAACATGATTTCTTCCTCCCTCCCCCAACTTGAATCACGAGAGAATAGCTGACCTCAACGAAAAATGGTACAGTCCAAATGGACACAATTTGCTCACTTTTGTTCGAGGGATTTTCTGCAATTTGTGCCACGATTCCCTGTCAAACAAATTTTTGTCACAGGTCGCATTGTAGTCATAGTTTCCTTTGGAGAGCCATTATCACTGTCAACGCCTTATATTACATACAGTATATGCTACACAACTACAGAGACAAGTAAAAATTGCTTAAATATTTTAAAAAGAGGAATACTAATAAAAACTTGAAGACAATATGTAATTTTAGTATTGACACGAAGTCAATGCACAATTTGTCTTCGCGGGCCACATAAAATGATTTGGCAGCCCATATCTGGCCCCCAGTCCTTGAGTTTGACACCTGTGCCCTAGCGTGACCATTGTATGTAGTATTTTTGTCTTAAATCTTCCATGCCTACACATCGTACTGAATGCCATTATGTCTTGTAGCTTGTCATGGAGAGCATTAGAGTGTGCAACTGTACCTAATGCAATGTCCAGAGCTCCTATTGGTTGGACCAGGACAAGAATCTAAATCAGATATTTTGAAAACGCATCTGCTACAAGGTCTTTCAATCTCCTTTAAAACCAGCTTGTGCCCAGTAAAAATGAATTCTCCAGCAGGGGCAATCATTTCCACTGGCTTTCGGAGACTTAAGGTGATGAACAAAGCAGCTGTCCTGTGCACCCTGCGTGGAAGTGGACGCGCCCCTGACCTACCTCCCCAATCTCCCGCTTGTTTAATGTGTGCGCTCGTAAGGAACACAGTCATCTCCCTCCAATGTCACATGGCGGCACTTTGCGGTCTTATCCATCTCCCCTCTCCCGAGAGCTCTCAAGCTCCCGTCTTGGGAAAAAAACGACATGCTGCCAAAACAGCGGAGGACAGGGCATAAGTTATGGACTGCAAGTGCTCAACGATTCGGGAAAACACCATGGTTGCACGTTCTTTTACAACAAGCAGCTGCGCTTGAAGCCAAAAGAGAAATGTCTTTGAGAGGTTTATTCATTATATCAACATTGAAATGGAAATTGCAGCTTCTCCGCACAGATTATTTTAATTTTTTACTTGAATGAGCAAGAAGCCCGTTTCAGGTTAAGTCAGTCATGCAGACTTTGCATTAGTGGGGCTGTGTTCTTTTGAGAGCTGGGATTCCATTCCAAACTCATGCACTCTATGCATTCCATAATAGGAAAAATTGAAAGGGAAATTTGCAATTTTCAGATAACGCCAACGGGCAGAAGTACGTACGAGAAATAATCTGTGGAGGGAAAAAAAACTCAGCCATCTCTGACCCCATTTTGTACCTCTGATTTAAGTTTTAGGAAACCACTATACAAGAGGAAAAGCCACCAATCAGAGACAGAAGCTGAATTTTCTAATCATGTGTCTTAATGGGTTCCTGTGCCTGCCACCTTTTCCTGTCCTTTGCGTGTAGCAGAAAATCCATCTGTTCCTCATTCTGAAGAAATTGTATTTAGTCAAAATCAATAACAAATTCTGCCTCGCAGCAAGAGTGAGAAATTCAGTCACTTGTGAGATGGAATTGATTGGAATTGAAGTCTTGGAATGATTCACTTAGTCTAATTGGTGAGAGTGTGTGTGTGTGTGTGCGTGCGTGTGTGTATCCAAACTTATCTGGATACGAATTGCCGTTTGCTATGTTAGTTTACAGTTTGGCATTCTGTTGAGTATTTTTTTTTCCATCATTTCCATTTTCTCAATTTTCTGCTTGCAGTGTAAAGCCAGCCGACTGGGACCAGCTCGTTAATTGGAGCCTGAGCAGTGGTGGCTCCAAACGATGCTCTGGGGAGGCTTCCTAACAAAATGTAGTCAGTGTTATGGCGAAATCATTAGGATCTTTCCACTGCCGTGAATTGTACTTGTTGATACTGTCATGGCATTTATTTAAAAAGTAAGCGACTATCTCTGTCTCTCTCAGCATTCAGGTGGATTTCATTGAGTTTGCTCCGTTCCCACGATGCAGCGTTGTTGTTCAAAGTGGGTCAAGGTTGTGTTTTTGGCTTTTCTCATTTTATCAGCACGTGACATGTCAAGTAAATCACACACTAGAGGACAACATCATTCCTGCTGTTCTATCTAACTTGTCCTGAGGGCGAACGTGTTTCATTTTGACCATATCATTGCATTTCAGTTAATATTGACCATGAAGCTCATTTATGTACCATTGGAAACAAGCACAATTTGTAAAAAGCATAATATGTGCCTTACGTCGTGCAAGTGTCCCTAATGTTGTGTCCAGTGGTTGTATGTCATTTTGAGGCCGACTGAGGAACATTTTGAAGGCAGATGCGTTAAACACTATCCCCCGTGCTAACTCACCGATGAAGTGTGACGAACAACAAAAACAACACAATAACGGGCACCAAATGTTCCACAATAAATAATGTTAATATCCTGTTGGTAAGGCCTACATTCTGCACATATGACAAATCTTTGGCATCCCACTTGTGAGCACCAACAGTGTTGATCGCGAAAAAAAAAAGCATTCAGAACCACGTGGTACACTCCACAGGTTGAGCATTGTGGGGAAAACAGATGAAAGAAGTCCAAACAACCTGTCAAACATTTATATTGTGCTGCCTCTTGAGATGTTTTGAGTCCAACTTGTAAAAAATTAACTCTGAAATCATATCCCATCGGTGCATGTCGTGCTCTGGTGAGGTCGGGTGCGAGCGTGACAAGAGTGTGACAAGCCGTGTGGTCTATGAATCACCACTGCTCGACATCATTTTGTGATGAAGAACCTCAAAAGTTCTCACAGTTGGTAGCAGGCCCAGAGAGAATGCTGATGAAACACAGAGGCAGTGAGGCCTTGGAAGGACACCAGTATTGCGTAGCTATACGAGCCGGGATGTGTAATATGAGATTAAAAAACATGGCTAGAGAGCAGATGATTCACTTTGGCAATGTTTTGTTACTTGTATTGGAGTTAGGGCTGTATTCTCCCAAGTGCTTCAGTCTCCCTTCCACTTAAATCTGTCATTTACCACCTTCATGCTTGATATACATTCTGGGCAAGAGCAACCTTAAAATGTGGGTGTTGCTTGTCAAATTTAGCATTGCATGCATTTTCCGCTCGACTTAAGCGCGTGTTCCCTTTTGCACTCCAGAGGCTGTCCAGTGCCCTGTGAAGGTGAAACATCATATTGCACTTGAAGTTTGGATTCAGTTAGAACATATGCTGCTGCATGTGACTTCCTGCTAGTCATTGTGTAGTTATTTGATGTTTTTGTAAAGCGGATTGTTGGACCTTGGTAGAGGTTTATGAAACAGAAAAAAAACTTATTTTTATAGATAGCTTAAAAACTGGCATATGCAGACGTACGATCGGTAAACAAAGGTGGTCTGACAACTTTCCATCATGCACAAGTGAAGCGCATTCAGTTCCTTCTCCCGCACAGTCTCCAGCATCCGTTATGCTTCTGCCATGTAGACCACGTGCATCTCCTGCTCTGAATTTGAAGGGAATAAGGAAAATCGCTCGATTGGCTGGGAATCAAGTCGGCTGTATTCAGTCAACAAACCCACAACAACAATAGTGTGAACGCCCCTCAAAAAAAACCTCCCGTGTCACAGTTGGACTGCAATTTGTGCTAGACTTAGGCAGGTGTTAATAATATGTATATTTTTTTATATTTGACCAGTTTTTACTCGTCTGATTTGAAAACGAGTTATTTGTCAGTTTATTTTGTGGCTTTTACTGTATATAATATGAGGTGCTCATACATTTATTTAGGTTGAGAGTCATAATGGCCCTCCGAAAGAAGCTATGACTACAATACGGCCCGTGAAAAAAATTAGTTTGACACCCCTGGAATGTAACACTGATCCAAAATAGGATTTTTTATCCTTTGTTTGTCCTCCACTCATTTCCATTTTAGTTTTGTTTTCTTGTTTTGTTTTCTGAAGACTCCCTGTGACATAGGTAAGCTCGCATGTCAACTTTCTGGGCAGAACAATTACCGGCAAGATAACCAACCAACCCACATCACATCACCACAGTGGAGCACACGTTGCTATGTAACAGACTGCGATGATGCAATGCTGCCTTTGAAGGGCGAAGATAACGCCCCTCGCATGGAGGTCCACAATCCCAAATGATGGAATCATTCATAAGCTTTAAGAGAATTTTTGAGACCTCCATGGTGCGAGAGCTATTTGGGTTGAAGAAAAATGTCCATACTTCATGAGCTATTTAAGTGCTGCACCAGCTCTGCGTTGAGCTTAATGACCTAGGGTGCATTTCAACAGGCAGGTCAAAGCAGTCACATAAATGCCTTCCAATCCCGCAACTTTGAACCTCCAACATTTGACATTAATCCAGAGAGTAATGTGGCCCTTCCTGTGCCCTAATGAAATCTGAACTTTTCAATGGTCGACACACAATGGCACTTTTGGAATTAAGCAGCCAGGGCTGCTGGGACTGGACTAAATAGCACACAGATGGCCCACCCCAATCTCATGTACACCCCCTCTACAGGCTTGTTTGGTCTCTGGGTGTTAGTTGTATCCATCCTCCGACTGATTTCAGACATTTACAGCGGCACAACAAAGAATGTTTGATCAGAAAGTCCAAATGAAATATGGAATAAAATAATTCAACAAGTCAATTGCTTGGTTCCGTATGAAGTTTAAATGTACCTGGGAGTATATGAGTGACTGATGGAAGTCCAAAAAAGTACATTTCCGTTTTTCTTCCGTTATTCAAGCTGCAGAAATGCCTTAATTAGTTTGATTCTGTTACCATGCTCACAGCTCAAATCACTACTATCGCAAATGATCTTTTCCTACTGAAATGAATGGTAATGCTATTACTGTAATATATTTCAGCCTCCTCCCATAACATCCTTATCATCTTCCTTGAACGAATCTTGGTCGGTTGCTTTCTTTAGTACAGTTCATTTGCTTTTGGATAAATTGCAATGAGGGAGTTCTTCTTGGTTAACCAGATCTGGGGTTCTTTTGCACCTTCACCAATCAATACTTTTGTCCCTTATCCAGAATTTTCTATCAAAGGACTTGCAGCCACAAACACTAAGTCAAATCTAACCATCCTTTCATATCATCCTCCTGTTAATCAGAAAGTACAAACAAAAATTGCACTCTTGTTTTTCCATGGTCCACTTTTGTGAACAATTTGGGTGGAGGTCTGCACTTGCACAAGATTTTGAGTGTTTCAGGTATGTTGAGTTTTTGTAATTTCAGGAAGGATTTAGTGGTATATTGTAGCAAATACTTGCATTTGCACTCTCCATACAGCTGTCTCTGGCAGTAGCGTAAGCTTGCATCCTTCTATGAAAGGTAACGCTCTCACATAAAATAGGATGTTAATTCTCGGTGGCACATCTTCAGTCAAAGCCAAGGGTGGGCGGTCACACTCTCTCGCACTCTCTCACCACCAGCGGTTGGCAGTTCATAAATTAAAAGATTTGCTTTGGGGAAAATTGCATCCAGCTCACATTTGAGGCAATCAAATCTGCAATTATGCAGTCTCACATTTCATTTTTGCATCCAGCTGTGAAAAGCCCACTCACGACTAACAAGATTTCCTGAAAAATGGATATGTAAAAAGACTACCAGACACCAAACAATGAAGGTGATGCTTGCATTTCTCCAACTGTATACTGTTATTGTGATATAACCTTTTCTACTGTCATGTACCATTGCAAAACATAACCTTGGTATATTGATGACTAGAAGAAAAAAAAATGACATTCATGAATGAAAGTGAACCGAACGCATAACTGTAACAAATTCAAAATGTTGCCAATGGCAATATCCATTTTGGATGACAAAAAGGATCTGTAGCAGGGTGACACTATAAAAATATAACCATATCAAAACCCATTACCTCTCTGAGGCTCATTTATTTCACACACACTAGGAACTATGCCATTTTCCCAATACCTATGCTTAATTGATTTTGCTTCTGAATATGGGATTTTAACTATATGAAGTGCTTTGAGTTATCTTTTGGAATGCTTGGCCTTGCCTATAACGTTAATTAGTAAGCTTACGAATGTGATCAATACTTAGCCTCCTAACGTCAGTACAATTTACAGTCTATAAAAAGGTAGGATGCTCAAATGTGGCAGAAGTGTGGTTGGTTCAAGTTGACCATGAGAGTACAGAGCAGACAGTTTGACTTTAAAGTGGATCACCCTCGGATGCTCTACCAGGCTAACATGCAGACAGGATTAATGTAGATGTCTGCAAATTCAGGTAAACAGAGGATTTGAAAGTCTTCATGAACAGATTATTAGGACTCAGAGCAAAGCTGGTTATTTTTAGGTAACAGAAAAAAGTTGGGTAAAAAGACCTTAAATCAGTGTCCAGCAATCCAAATGGAGCGTCCACAACAAATTGTGCAACCTCACTCTTAAGATCCATGCATTATTCAGAAAAAAATTGATGGAGACTTTGTGCTTTTTTTCCACAATATAAAACAATTCTCAGTTGTGTCACTGTGGCTGTGGTCTGTCAAACTACCCACATGATCAGCACTTATGGAGTACTATGTAGTTCATGTCTTGCTGAAACCAGCTCTGATTTTAGGGGCTGACCCTGTCTCATGCAATCACTGCAGGGCTAAAGGTGAGGCTGGCTGTGGTTACTATGACGACAGTGACTATGCTCCCCATGCATACTATCTCACATATTTTCCGTTCCAGCAATTTTATTGACCTCTTCAACAAATAATAAATCTCATCCTTCCCAATCTCATCAGGCTGGATCATACAAGCAGAGGCCAGAACGTGGACAAAATGTGAAAATAATAAAAACAGTTTAGAATTTATGGAGGCAGCAATTTATCTACTACACTTTGTGTTATGCGGCACATCACGTAAAAATAGCAGACGAAGGACGAATGAGGGACCGGCAAGATTTGGTAAATTACCCACTTCTAAATTTAATATATGATATGTAATTTATTTAGTCATTGCTCTTATTTATTCATTGTATGTGCCTTCTTATTTTTACTTTTTGTATTGTTTACTTGAATGCGTAATATGTCTTGTCACCGTGGGATAGTAGGAAACAAAATTTCGATCTCTTTGTATGTCTTGGCATGTGAAAAAAGACTTTGACTAATTATTTCTAATTGTCGTAATTTTTGAAAGAGTATAAACCATAGGTGTCAAACTCAAGGCCCCGGGGCTGGATAGGCCCGTCAATTCATTTTATGTGGCTGGCAAAGACAAATTTTGCATCAACTTGATGTGTCAATACTAAAATGACAAATTGTTTTCACTTATAAAAAATTGAAAAATTGCTTGAAATTTTGTTAGCATTCATCTTTTTAAAATAATTAAACAGTTTTTACTAGTCTCTGATTTCAAAACTAGTTATTAATCAGTTTGTTGTGCAGCATGAACTGAATATAATATAGGGCATTGACAGTCATAATGGCCCTCCGAAGGAAACTATGGCTACGATGCAGCCCGCGACAAGAATGAGTTTGCCACCCCTGCAATAAACAATTAAGTTCTTCTCACTTTGATTTACAATTTAACCTCTCACTTGTTCCTGTGGAGCTCTGAACTTCAAACCTTGTGGGCTATGTGGACCATGCTCATGGGCTTGTCGTAATATGGGAATGCTAAATGAGAAGCAGACAATACACACCACAGGCAGATCTATAAGCAGCTCCTCGGGTCCGCAGAGTGTCACTCGTAACTCTGTAGAAACAGACATGCAAGTATTTTGTGTAAAGTAAAAAAAAAAGAAAAAAAAAAAGAAAAAGGCCTCACAGAATTCAAAATATGAGCAAACAAATGAAGGTTCTTGAAAAAGCCCATTTCTCAATACATATTCTATCTGTATTTACTCCTTATCAGAAGTAGTAAAAATGAAATAGGTGTAAGAGCCGGGTGTTTGTGCCAGTTGACTGTTACAGCATCATGTTTAAAACAGATAGAAAAGTAAATCAGGACTCTTTAATCCGCACTGAAAACCCATAGCAAACATCATCACATAATTACTTTGGCTGGTACACCGAAACATTAAAATCAAAGTCAAGGAACTGGAATGACATGAAAGATATTTGGCCCTTTGCTTTAACAGATGCAGCAACATGTGTATCTTTCTTCTGCAATAAACCGCCAACCAATGTTTTAAAGATTTCAACAGTTGGGAATGTTCTACGGATTCAAACCTTCCAGCCTCCCTGTGTTGATATGTTTATGCGAGTTAACGCTCATTGGCCATTTCTTGCATGTGCCATCATCATCATAAGAGCTTTATTAAAATTGCTCTACAGTGAAAATATGTCTATTTAATTTGCCACACAACAGAGAAGAGTGTAGTAGTATATAATAGATACAATCGTGAAAAAGTATAAAAAAAACATGAACAATCAAACCTAAGTCTCTGCTCTGAATTTGCTGAAACCACAAACTGAAATGTCAACAACTACTGTAGAAGCCGCACAAATAGACACTACTTTGTCGACATCAGTTTTTCCATGCCACGACAAAAGCAGCCACGCAAGCGCGAAGCCTGAGCCCACATGCTGGTTGTCATTCAGCACTCATACCTCAAGAAAATGCTTCCAAGACATTGCGTCTCAAAAAACTTAAGTCATGGCACTCATACCTCAAGGCTACTCCAAACTCTGCCTTTTGGGGAGTTTGGCATTTAGACATTTCACTATTGTAGGACCTGTTCAATTCATAAAACAATACATCAAATATAAATTAATATATTTACTAATTTCCCTGGACAACAAAATGTAACCATATTTTTTTCATGTATTTTAATGTAAGCTGAAAGATTTCTTTATTCATTACATTGAATTGTGTGAATTGTTTCCTGTGATGTCAGTCTGTGTGCATTCCCAGATTTTAAAAAAAGCATTGAAATAAAATTCCAAAAAGGAAATGCTGGTTGCTGTGTTAGCGAGGGGGTCAAACGTCCTCTGGAGACGTGACTGCTTCACAGTCGTCCATTCATCAAGCAGCATATCAAGTACAAAGGACGCAATATCCTTTTCGGCCTTTTGTTTAACCCCCTCTCCCCATACACGCACACACACTTGCACACACACACACACACACGCACGCACATACACTCTAAAACTGATTTCCAGATTTCCTTATTTTGACTTATTTTGAGAAGCAAATCCAGACATATTCTATTGTTTATTATATACCACGAGAGTAAAGAGATGAATTGACGGAACATTATACCGTTAGTCGGGTGCTCTCCATGTGGTCCTCATTCAGGTGAGTTTAAAAGTCCCTTTAATGGCCCTCATCTTGGTTAATGGAGGCAGGTGAGCTGGGCGGTCTCTCATAAAAGAGCAACGAACTGAACCTAGTCCACATAAAAGCTAATGGGTCATTAATGAATTGGCTTCAGTCACTGTGTCCATAAGGCAACTCAAGATGAAGAGGCTCCTTTGACTTTATAGGCCGATGATGCTTGAATAATAAGTGTATTTGATTGCCCACGTCGTGATAGGAGAGCGAAAAAAGAAAGGAGATGTTGAAACATGGGATTGCAAGGGGAGCATTGAGATTTCATAATAGTAAAGAAAACAAAGAGAAGTTTTACAGCAAGATAGCAGACAAAAGAACAAAAGAAGCCACTTTGTTCTTTTGAAAAGTTTACACCCCCCTTTCCTCTTGCTCGCTTGCCTGAAAGCATTCATCATGACTACAAGTTCTTTTCCATTCATTCTTTACACTTTCTTCATGAAGAAAACGGATCTGCTACGTACTGTATGTGACCATATTCACCATGGTAATGCTGCTTTATGAATAAATCTGATGTGTCCATGGTTGGAGTTATGTTTTACTTTATTCTTAGCTCATTTAAAATTACCATTTATTGTTGTTATATTATCAGATTAGTCTCACAATATTATGAATACCCCCCTACAGACACACAATTTGTATTTGTTCTTTTCATTGTGGACCACATCTTCATTTACAAAACATAGTGGGAGTTGATATAAGTCTACACACCCCTGCAAGTGTCACATTTGTGTAACATGATGTGAATTTCCACAAATACTGTGACCTATTACAAGTGCATCTCAAGTTTTTCTTTTTTTTAACTGTTTAAAGGGAAAAAAATAAAGGCATGGAATAATCTTGTTGCAAAAATATGCACACCCTAGAACTAACTCTACAAACATACCTTTTGGAGTTATTGCCCAAAAAAGTTCAACCCTGGTTTCTTTGGACTACAAAACATTTTTGCACATGTCTTTGGTATGTTTTGCAAAATGTAGGTGGGCTCGGATGTTTTTCTTTGTAAGAGAAGTCTTCCGTCTTGCCACTATACCTCAAAGCCCAACCATAAAAAGATGATGAGAGATTGAGTAATCGATTCTTTGCAGCTTCCCTGACCAGTTTTCTTCTTGCTTTTTCATCATTTTGCAGGGATGTCCAGTTCTGAGTAATATTACTGTTGTGTCATAGTCTCCACTTGATCAATTCACTTTAACTGTCATTTTTAAAATGAAAATACAATAATAAGTCATCATGAAGAATAATAAATGAAAGCCTGCAAAGGCAAAACCATTTTTGACATTAAAAGGGTTTAGAAGTTCAGCTTCTCGTGTTTTAAGTTAAAAAACAAAAGGACCCTTTGTCTTGCCGCTGAAGGCGGAAGACCTAAGAGAATGTTGTGAAAGGTTCAATGAGCTCTGTTTTCCTCAGCACCTTTATTTCAATGCCGCAAAATCTCTTTCAAAGACACATCATGTCTCTTTTCAGGCAGGGGCCGTCGTCCCCCCTCGTGCCCCCTCCCTACAAAACATTTGCTTATCTCTCGTCTGTCACGTCACATCTCTCCGTCCCGGTCTGAGTCGGCGAGCCCAGGCCCTGGCACGCTCAGCCCCCAGCCTTACAGACTGCGTCCACAAAAAACAAATCAGCCATTTCTAAACGGATCACACGTCTGATAAGAGCAACAATATTAGAGAGCGAGAGAGAGCGCCACTCTGGAGACAACGCCTTCTTGCTTTAAGCTTGTTTTGACTGCGTTTGAAGCCATTGGACAATGAAAAACAAAGCGGGATCGTCTGCCTATCTGCTGAGAAACAATGACAAGAGCGCTCAGGGAAGCAAGAGGTGGGTATATTTTCTCAAAAGACTATTGGATGGAGATGTAGCCACCAACTGCCACCAGCGGCACATACCGACGTACACGGGTAAGGTTAAAGGGCACGCTTAAGATGGTTGCTGACAAGTGAAGAGGCAATCAACGGTAGCAGAGGAGCAGGAGGGTGCTGCTATCACCTGGCACCTGAACACACACCATCACGAGATCTCGTGTTCTGATTAGACTGATTCAGTGACTATTTGTTTTTCTGTAATATCTGCCTTTGACACGCTCATGAGGGTCTCCTGAAGGTTCTGCACATGCTCATTGGGATTGAAGTAATGTGTGTTTACCATGTTTTGTTACATAGCGGCCAGGGGACTTTATTAGGCGGGATTTGAGGTGGGATTTTGTATTTGTACAAACACATTTTAAAATACAGTGGTGCCTTGAGATAGGAATGACCCGGCATACAAGGTCTTTCAGACAACTTTTTTGCTTCGATTTGTGAGTGCAAACTTGAGATATGAATGCTGCACAGAACACAAATCACTTTACAAGCAGCACTGCGTGCATGTAGTCAACATTTATCAAAAAAAGATATTTCAAACTTTTTGATGCCACTCCCAGTTTAAGTTTGCTGTCAAACTAATCATAAATTAAAGAAAATTATATTTTGTGTACCAATAGCTTTGCCTTTTGGAAAATTACTTAGCTTAATGCTAACAAACAACACAAAATTCCATTGACATGCTAACATCAAGCATCATCGATTGCAATTTTAGTGGCAATGGTTGAGCAAATTTAGACCAAGTTCATCTGGCAGGAAAAATGGAAAGCAGCACTTGCATAAATAAGGATTTAGATTCAGATTTGGATTTAAGTCTTAATATTTTCTAGATTTTTACATGGTTTGAGAGCCCATACGTTCTGCATCACAGTGGCTAAAACCCGTCTTGTGCAACTTCAGAGGAATAATTTTCACAGAAACCTTAAAATATGACTTGTATGAGTTTTGGCTCTGCTCTCCTCCAAGACATTTGTTGATGAAAGTAGGGACCGCAGTTCCGCCTTCAGAAGTGCAAAACACCTCAAATGATTCTTCCATCTCAAAAGGAAAGTCCAGTATTTCAACCAATCAGAAGATGCCATTCATTTACTCCGCTGAAAATTTCTCAAAAGGAAGACCTGACAACTATCCACTGGTTTGATATCCAATGGTCAGCCTGCAAATAGAGCTGGATGTTTTTCACTTAGGCTCAGCAACAGAATCAACGTCTATCTACGGTCAGCAACAGCAACAATACAAATAAACATCCGAACACTTCATTAGCATTTCCGGAATCAGCAGCTTTATATAGAAACGGAAAATAAACAGGAACAATTCAACAATTTGTGTACAATCGTGGGCTCATGGGCTCAATTTAGCCAATTCTTGAATCAAAAGCCACCTGTTGACAATTCCTGTTGCGAACATTGACATCGGAAAACGATGCCATTTGCATCATACAGTACGTGATATGTGAGGAATGTCTCCCTGTTAAGAAGACAGGAATCAGGAAAGGTCATCAAATGCAGACATACACGACATTCCTTCATGTTCGCTTCCTGTAAACAGCCAAGTGTTTCCTGTGTTGAGGCAGATGTTGGGCCCTATTGCTCCCTTCCGACCTCGGCCCGTGTCCTGTTGACCCTAATCACCTGACTCCCCCGCATGTAAACGTGCAGTCATCCCCTGGCTTTGAATTCACGTCATGGCAAACGTCCACTGACACACGGCGAGGAAACGCCATCTGCTACAGTTTCATTACACGGCTTTGCTCCGAGCTAAGACAATTAAATCTAATAGAGTGCAAATGTCTGAGCTGGTACTGCCAACTTTACAATGTCGGCCATATCACCATCCATATCCATATGACTTTTTAATGACCGCTAAAGCCACAGTCATGAATTATCAATATGGCGCGGGGAATTCAAACACCCGGATTGTGCAAAACTGTTTAATAGCCCACTCAAGCACATTACTGTTCATTTCGAATATCTCTGCGGGTTGGCTTTGCAATCCTTCCTGAATGTTGGATTAAATTGAATTTGGAATTACTCCTAACTACTAAGTGGGCTGGTAATTGCGGCGTAATCCCCATCTATCTGCCATTAGCGACGATTGGGAAGGATTTCTGTCAGTGATCAGTGAGCACATTTGAAAAGATGTCGTGAACAAATTATTCTAAAAGCAACCACGCTAATTATCTTCTGGCTAAGAAAAGGCGCTTGGATAAACAGCCCGGGGGGCCAAGAGGAGCGATCTTCGTGAACAGGAGAAGCCTTCAAGTGCATCGTATAAAAATGGAAGGTGCTCCTCTTGTTGGATCTCAAGTGGGTGGCACATACATGGTTTCCCCTGCGGGACCCAGGACCCTTGGGGGAGACAATAGCCGGGCTGTTGTGAGTCAGGATTTGGAAAGTTGAGGGTCACAGGCCCCTTCTTCTCAGGTCCACGCCACTAAAGTGTGACTGTTTAGTGACAACAGAAAGAAGAAGCTTTGCGGAGAAGGGGGTTAGGGTCTGGGGGGGGGGGGGGGGGGACCCAAAGGCGGCCCATCCATCAAGTGTCACTACATGCCTTCGGGGACTCTAATCGACAATCCCAAATGTAAGCAGATTGAGCCACTCAGCAGGCCAAAAACTTAGGTATACCTTCACAATATGACATCCAATATTTGTAGTGTAAATAATATTTACTTATTATTATTCTTTAATTTATTCTTATTATTATGAATTTTAAAATGTTCCTGTGCATGACTTGATCATCTGAGAGCAGTATAAGAATTTGCATCTAAATCAGGGCGATCAGTAGTAGGCTGTGCGTGAAACTGCAGGTACTGAAATAGACTTGCTGTGTCCATGTATGAAATTGGCAGGTAAACTACAAAATTTTCCTTTGGCGTTGATGTAGTTGGCCGTGCAGGTGACCTGGGCAACTGGAGACCGCCTTTCATCCCCTGATCATGTGTCATTTGTACAGCTTCACGGCAAAAACTTCAAGCTTCTTTGGTGAAGAACTGTTCACTATCCGCCAAATTCCTGCTTGGGAGCTGAGTCGAGTAGAGTTCCTTGCTAGCATAAAGTGCTCAGACCTCAAATTCTAGCTTGCTTGTCAAGGCAAAATTTGGTAGAACAGCAACTCATATCTTCAAAAACTCTCAAGTAGGGTCACTAAATTTCTTATTATTTCAGCGCGTAGCCTAAATTAAGGATTATTTTGGGTCTCTTATGGGTTTCCGTAACTTGGATGTAAACCGATGCAATATAGAACCTTTGATTCTGTCTTGGAATTTCTCCCGCGTAGAGTCCTAAAGAAAAAGGTCAATTTGGCTCTAGGTACATTTGTCAGTTGCACTGGATAGAACTAAATTGAATTCATATGGAAGTTTGCGACAATTTTTGTGTTTCAACACTACAGCAGAAACCAGACAAAAAGCCCTGTGATGTAATCAAACATTGCTAATGTTAGACATTGACTACATATTTTGAAAACTGTTTTAAAAGGAAAGAAAAACAACAATTGCGGCTGCAGAAAGCTTGTCGCCTTGATGGCGCTACATGGTTTTCCGCGATAAGGGACCTCCCAATTCTCACAATTCATTGCAATAAAAATCAACGTTTCCTGTTTATTGTGCGGTAAACAAACGCAAACGAGATAAGTTGCTCTCTTATCGGCCTTTGTTTGTGAAAAGAATATCCCCAATGTCAAAAAATGATTGGTTTAAGGAGGTGGCGGTCAATAATTGATACGTTTTTTCCTGCAGTGACTCCCCAAGTGTCACGGAGGCCGACTTCAAACAGTGCTTGGTGATTTAAGCCATCCATACCGATTTAGCCCGAGGCGCGCCGTTGATAGAATGGAGCGAGGGTTCGAGATACAAAAGCAGGAAGCTCATCTCGCACCTACCCTTCCTTCTTTCATCCGCTATTAGCGCTTATTTGGATTCCCCCAAATTCCTGGCATGTCAACCTGCTTTGCAATTTCAAAAGAGTTTTCAACAAGAGCATCTGTTGGGCTATTATCATAAACCTGCACACACCCCCATGCTCCCGTTTCTTCTTCTTCACACCCCTCCCTCTCTTTTTGGCAACTCCCAGTCCATGCACACTTACTGACTTTGGGGGGAGGTGGCTTTTCTGTGACCTAGTGGCTCCGAGATACATAAGCCACATGACCAGACAGCCTCCTTATCCGAGGAGTGCAGGACTTCCAGAGACACTCACAGCTCCACTGAACTTGGCTGCTCATTTTCTGACACACACTGTGGGGGAGCTTGGATAGAGACGTGCCTCCAGTCATTGGAGTGGAGCTGTCACATATAACACACAAACACACATTTAGACAACACTCATTTCTTATACACACACACACACAGAGCAAACAGTCTCTTTCATTCTCTCTCACTTGCACTCTCTCTCTCTCTCTCTCTCTCTCTCTCTCCTCCCTCCCATCCACACACACACAAACACACACACATACACACACACAGCACTACAGTATATCAGCGAGCGACGAGCGGCGAGCCAGAGGGGAGTGCAGAAATGAATGTGAAGATTCTGACGCTGGTGATTGTGCTCCTGGTGTCTCTGCTGTGTTCTGCCAGTGCTGGTGAGTAGAAGCGAGGCACCCCTCACGCACCTTCTCTTCTTTTTCCTCCCTCTTCTATTTCTGTCCTGTCTGTGCTCGTGCAAGCTGATCTGTGTTTGTATGTGTGGTTGATCAGTTACCCAGCGTGTGAGGGCTCTCAGCAGGCTTGTAGGAGCACCTGGCTGGGTACAGTACTGCACTGCAGTGGTTCACAAGGCTTCAACTTGAATGTTGTTCTCTTGGCTTAGGTGCATCATTATCATCCCTCATGAATCGCCCCCCCCATCTCACCTTGATGTGAAGCCAAGCTGCAAATGGAGTACCGAGGGCTTGTGTGCGTGGGGTGATGGATGCATGGCAGGCTGTTGTTATGAAATGTAAGCTTTGCATGGCACATGTTCCACAAGCCCGGGAGGGAATCTTGACAAATTGACAACTTGTGTTCCATCTGACCTGCATTGCATGATGATTATTCCGTGACTTTGATTGTGCAGCAGAGCAACACGCTGCTCATAGAAGCATCCTGCACTGATGATAACGAGGATGGTATAATTGTTGTAAGGGTTGGTGGGGAGAACACACACACATCCCAGACGTGTGGATCCTCTCTCCCGGGATTCGGTCTTGACGTCTTGCTATGGTAAATTTCCGTAAAGTGCCACTGGAGCCATTGTTGGACTATATATGGATGCCTGTGAAGTCTAATATTGCACATTATTGCCTCGGGAGGGTTTAAGGGTGGCTTCTTTGAGGGGAGTGATGGGCCAAGCTTGCAGATGTGATGCAGGTAACACTGTAGTGTGAAGAAACAACAGTTAGGCCTTGTGTAAACGTTCAAGCCATTCTTGGGATTATCACCTACCTCCCAACTACATGTGTGGGGAAGAGACACACACACACACACAGGCTATAGGCGATATCGGCTGTGAGAGGTGATTGAGTCCAGACTGATTGAGGTGATAAGGCTACATGCCTGGAATGATAGACTGAGGTAGAAAAAGAGAGGCTGTGCAACCGGGATGTTGTCCATTCTGCGATATTGATCCACCAGAGCAGCACCATCCACTTCCCATGCTTCCCTGCACATTTACCGTACAGCGACACACGCTATTTTTGTCTGACGCTACTGGGCGCACGACTAAATGGGAAGCAATTATCTAGCATCATGGCCAGTGTCGTTTTTCGCACCCCTGTGTGTGGCGAAGCGTGTTCGGCGCCTCGCGTAGCCCCACGGTGAAAAGCGTTTCACCACAGCTTATCCCTCTTAGTGTTTGTTCCAGTCATGCCGCTTATGTGCTTCCCATTCCTACCCCTCCTTACTCTGGGCTGCTACTGTGGAGTACCAGCGCTCCATTGATGGGGAGGAAACGAGAAAAGGGGAGCTGGTAGAGATGAAGGGAGGCAAGAGTGTTGCGACGGTGATGGGTGTGGGGAGGGATGCTAGCTGGAGTGTGTCTGC